>NW_011888842.1:1398416-1405468 GCF_000151845.1 Pteropus vampyrus
GTCTGATATCCTGAACTAAGGACGGTTTTGAAGTTTGACCTTCTCAATTCAGCTCCATGCTTGGTTGTGTGTTATTGAGCTTATGAATTATTCTCTATGGGACCCATTTTCTTCATTCATAAGATGGGGATAATAATAATAATACCTGTCTCATAAAGTTGTTCTGACAAGTAGACAAGATAATGTACTTGGAATCTCAATAAAAATAGCTATATTATTTTCTCCTCATAATTCTGGCCCCAATGGGTGTTTTCTCCTTTCCTTGGTATGTCCCATGATATTGTTCTAGAGTAGTTTTGTTAATGCATTTTTATTCGCTTTCTATTTTGTAGTTAGTACGGCCTGGTTCACCTAAGAGAAAGAAGAAAATGGGGTGTTTTATGGAGTTGAGTTTTAAAGAACAAAACTGGATGGCAAGATTCAAAGCTGAAAAAATTACTAGTATTTTATGCTGTCAAATAGAGGCAGTTGTAGAGTCCAAAATCTGGGAAGGAGAGCAGGTCTCTGAATGAGGAATTGTTCCCAGAACCGTACTTTATTACCTTCATTTCCTGAGCAAGAATCTTCTGTGCAAACCATTGGCAAGAATCAAAGGACATTCAGTTTCTCTCTCAGGCAGCTTCCCAGGACAGAGCAACAAGTCAAAGCTTTCCTTTCCTCTTCCTCCATCTCTTCCTCCATCTCTCTTATTCCCAGTCTAAGTCCCTTGGAATGGAGTAGTGATAGCAAGGAGTCCACAGCTGCAACAGAGCTGCTATGTGACAGGCTTGGGGGTACAGACTTGGGATTTCATCCTGGTTCTTCAGCCTCCTATTCTCCATGGGTCCTTGAGTGGGTCTCTTGTCCTATCAGCCTCACTCAGAATCTGCGCCTGTGAATGGGCAGGCTGGAATGAACGTGCAGTTCGATACATCAGGAGTACCTAAAGGTATTTTATTAAAAATAAAAATGCACAGATCTCTAGACCTCACTTTCAGAGATCCTGGTTCAGAAAAGTCAAAGAAGAGTTATTTTTTGAGTCACTGATCCTGACCCAAGGCAACTACCCATAAGATCCTAGATGTCTTCTATTCGTGATATGTGCCATGACACACCCACTTATTAGAATGTAGGAGAACTCAAGCAAGTTTATTCTTGCCCAGGATTGTCATCCAGGCTGTGGTTCTGAAAGTATTGGCGATAGGTCTCCAGTGAGCCATGAGGGTCTGTCTGAGGGTCTCAGACAGAATCAAATGTGAGTCTTTTCTTTACTTTTAGAAGGTTAATGACATACATTTCTATAGGTTGATGCCTTTTATGTAGTTGAGGGCTACTTGCTATTAATCTAATATGTGAGTTTGGATTCCCTTGAAAGGAAGCCTGAGGCAAGGATTTAGGTGAGAAGTTTATTCAGGAGGTGACCCCAGGAAGTAGAAAGGAGAAAAGGGATAAAGCCAACAAAGTCATTGAATTGGTCATTGTTGTGGGCAGTTGATGCCCAATCTTTTTGGGGACCCCTCTTTCAATCCATGTAGTTCAGTGATTTTCCACCAAGAGTGATTTTTCCCTCCTAATGGTATTTGGCAATATGTAGAGATATTTTTGGTTGTCAACTGGGAGGTGCTACTGGCATCCAGGAATGCTGCTAAACATACTATGATACACAGGGCAGTTCCCCACAATAAAGAATTATCCTGCTCAAATTATTAGCCCAATGGCACTAATACTAAGAAACCTGCCTCAGAATCACCCCACTTATAGATAGTTAGCTTCGAGCATCTATCCATCATCTCCCATAGCCCTCTGGGTAAAGATTGCTTCTGAGAAGTTCTCAAAGCACAGGGCTGCACATGAATCAGGGTCGAGCAGGCTTCCGTGGTTGTGGAGAAATCCCTGAGGCAGAAAAGCAGAGGGACTCTGTGACATGCATAGACAGAACACTGACCATGTAGGTGAAACAGCCAGTGGGTGCTCAAATGAGCCCAAGGCCAAGGGCCTGTGGCCAATGTAATTTTCCTAGCCGAGTAATGATTCTGGGGCCATGGAGGGTATGGTACAACTGAAAAATAAAATCATAATTTAATTCTAGCCATGAAAATGGCTGAAGGCTAGAAATCCAGTATAGTACAGAGTTGCAAGTACAAGTACGCTTGTTAGATTTATGACCTTAGGTAAAATGACTTCTCTGTCCCTCAGTTTTCTCACCTAGAAAATGGAATTAATGATGGTTTGCACCTCAAAAAGTTGTCGTGAGAGTTAAAATTTAATTTGTGTGTATGTAAGTGTGTGTGTATACATATGTACATTTAACACATATATGGTATGTAACATAACATATTAACAGTGCCTCGCTTTTGGTGAGCACCGACTGACTGATTGGCTGTTATCTTCATCCCAGGGCTTGGGTTCTGGGCTTGGGGAGTTGCAGCATTAATCTGATTTGACCTTTTCCCATTGATAGTGGGCGCAGGAGCTTCAATTCAATTCAATTCAAAAGCATTGATTGAACTTCTATTACAATCTGGACACTATACTAGGCTCTTGGCCAAACTTATTCCTCTTGGAAGCCAGAATAGGAATGTCCCTCTTTCCTCCTCTGTTCTTTATCTATGTACTGCTCTTCCTTCCTTTCATGAAGAATGAATTTTAGTCCAGACTCAACTTTGTCATTCACTGGCTGTGGTTTTGGGAAACCACTTTGCTTCTCAATTTTCATATTTATAAAGTGAATGTAACCAGCTCCTGCCTCATTTTGTTGCTGTGAGACCTAAATGAGATGGAGTAATTGTAAGAATTGCTAAGTGTGCCAATAGTTTATTATTTTACTTGAATATCCAGTGTTCTCATTTCTCTCTGGAATTGTGGAGCTTTAAAACATACAGATTTCTGGGTTCTAGCCCTATAATTGTTAACTTCTTTTTCTAGTTCATTTTGATAATCAGCCTAATTTGTGAATCTCTAAACTATACTGAGAGTACCACAGAACAAAGATTATGTCTTATTCAACTTTGTATTCCCACTGCACAATGCAGTTTCTAGTATATAGTGTAGTCAATAAATGGTTTTTTTTTTGAAGGATAAAAGGCCAAACTTCTTAACTTATCAAGAAAGAGGAAAGGTTCAACTCTCGAGTTGTCACCCTGTTCCCTGATCTGCATGTCTGCCTGACCCACCTTCCTTCTATTGAATAAGTTTGTCCTGGAAGTAGGTGAGCTAATGTCTACCTGGGACCTTATGGTCAGAATCAGCATGAGTGAAAATATCTGCCCTTTCTACTTCAAAGGTGGTTGTGAAGATTGAGGGGGAAAATAGATAAGAAAGTGATTTTTCAGGCTGCACTGTGCTGTAAATATGTAGGGAGTTAATGATATTAAAAAAATATGCCAAGGGACTTTATAGTTCTCCAAGGCTCAATGGATATTGCAGTTCTAAAAGAGAGGGGATTCTTTACTCAGCATCTCCAGGCCCACAGATTCCCTGCTGACTGAGCTCACTAAAATGATTCAGAGAACAGATTTAAAACAAAGAGACATGGAGAATAGAAATTATAAGACTAGGTACAGGTATACAGGCCAAGGCAATCCAAAAGAATACAGAGAGATCTCAGTATTAATATCAAGAAAGTGGAATTCAAGGCAAAAGACGTTAAACAGGTCAAAAAGGAACCTTTTATAATGATGGGGAGTGCGATCCATAGTAGAATATACTGCTATTAATAGTAATGCACCAATGAACACAACCCTAAAATATAGAAAACACAATATTCAGGAAAAAAAACCCTGACAACATCAAATTTATAGTGGGAAAATTTGTTACACTTCTTTGAAACTTTGGCAGAACCAATGGATACAAAGATAAAGAAGGTATCAACATAATTTATAAGATAGTTCTAGTCAAAGTGTTTTGAAGCCTACAAACAAAATATAATTTTTTTTTTTGGTAAAGAAACAACGGGCCATCCTTTACCATATTTTAAGCCTAAAAATACTCTAATAATTTCTTCAAAATAATGTTCATCTGGGCTGGCCAATATGGTAACTGTGATTCACATCTGGCTGTTAAAATACAGAAAAGAAAGAAATTAGAAAAATAAAAATGACATTGTTCTAGAGATCTTATCATCGAGTTGGAGAAGGAAGTCTACCAGTGTGCAGTGATATCAAACTGCCTTCAGTACTGAGTGTCTACTGTGAGCCAAGCAGCAGAGGCTCATCTACACCTGTAATTCTTTCAAACACACTACAAGGTTGGCATAATTATACGCATTTCTTAGATGATTAAACAAACTCACCAAGGTTAAGTGACTTGTTCAAAATAGTAGATGTATGATTGGAATTCTGTCTCTAATGCCTGTGCTGCTTCCGGTTCATCACACTGGTTCCATAAAATGTCCAGCTACATGGTAAAAAGTCCATGGGTTATAGGATAGAAATTTGGAGGTGAGGGAACTGAAAAAGTCTAACGCATTACATTTGCCTCGATTTGATTGGCATCCCTTGGTTTAGTTTTAGGAACTTCAGTCTCCTCCTTTATAAGACAACAGTGGGTCATTGTTCAAGGCCCCTTTTAGAAGGTAGCAATGAAACGTTCTTTGGGCAGGTCAACTTTCCTGGTGGGTGATGGGTGATATGAGCTCCTTCTAGAAAAGGCCTCCCATTATGGGATGACATATATTCACATGTATGGAGCACTCCTGACACGTGTCCCATTAAGAGTTTCCTAAAGTTTAGGTTGTCCATCCAAGTAATACTTTAAAACTGACTTCATATTTGGACATCTTACAGCTAAAGCTTCATTAGCTGCGAAATAGACTCCACTAGAATTTATTCCCTCGTTTATTTTAAGAGAAAGAGGAAAATCATAAAAACAACCCAGAATTAATCAATTCCTTGGAGCATTCTGGTTAGTTGACTCCATCTCAATATATACTTTGCAGGCTCCTACTATGTGCTGTACCAGGGACGGAGTTGCAAATGAGACAGAGTATTAACCCTGGGAGGGACCATACGGATTTTATTAGTGTGTTATTTTTCCAATTGTAAGAATAGGTGCCCTTCCAGGACAACTCAGGAGACACACAGCAGTAGAGTACCATTTGGATGGACAACTTGAACTCCAGGGAACTCAGATCCCTTAGCCTGCTGTAGGGATACACATAGGAATAAAGAATAGAATCCTAGTCACATAGCTAGAGCCTTAAAAGACAGGCTCATCTTGAGGCACTGGAAGATTCAGGACCTTCCCAGAACACAACTCAACTTCTGCCACTGTTTTAGTTGCCATCAACAATTTGTCTTTAATACTAATTATGCCTACTAAGAGTCAGGCACAATGCCAAACAGTTTCCAGTTCCGATGATTTTCTTAATTTCACACCGTCTACTACTTCTTGGCTGTTATTTTACCTTCTTTTATATGTGTGCTTTGGTTTCTGGCTCTGCTATTAACTTCTCAGCACACTGTGCCTGAATTTCAAGTGATTATAGAATGCCCTGATTGTTCACTTTACTGATTATTTATGGTCCTCCTGCTATGTGTCAATGTTGAGCTAGGTTCAGGGGATTCCAAATTTAATGGGAGAGTAATGGGTAAGAGAGAGTGAGAGAGAGAGAAAGAGAGAGAAAGAGAGAAAAAGAGAGAGAGGGAGAGGGAGACAGGCTAATAAAGCAACATGATTCAATTTTCATTTTAAGAAAATTCTTTTTCATGGGTGGAGAATGCATTAGGGGTGGGAAAGGGGAGCAAGAAAGAGGTGGAAACAGGCAGGAGCCTATTCTAGGAAGCCAAATACTGACAATGATGGTTTGGATTACAGTGCTAACAGTAAAAGGGAAGAAAAGAGAAAAATGCGAGCGCTTATTCGGGTTGCTTGGATGTTAGTTATTACCGAGAGTGATTTTTGGTTTTAGCAATCGACTTAACGGAATAGCACCTACTGAGGAAGTCTAGAGAATGAGAGGTGGGGCTGGGAATGGAAGGGGTTATAATAAGGAGTTTTGGATATTTTGCATTTGAAATATCAGGGAGAAAGATGGCCCAGTGATGTGGGAGAAAGCACCAGATGAATGCTGTGTTATGAAAGCTGAAAGAGAAGCATGTGGCAGGGAGGGAGTAGTGAAGACAAATGTTAAGAGCTTGAGTAAGATGAAGACAAAGAGATGTCCATTGAATTTAAAAACATGGAAGTTATTGATCGATGATCTTAACAAGAGCAGTTGCTATTGAGTGTTGGGGGTAGAAGCCAGAGTTAAGAGTATTAAGAGTAGATGGTTGAAGCTTAAGTCCCCTTTGTCATACACTTTTAGTTTTATCCTGCTATTTCCACCATAGTAGGTGCTACCTCTGTCATGGATTTCATGGGTATCCTTTTATTCATTAAAAAAAACAACAACAACAACAACAAAAAAACCATATACAGGTAAATCCCCAATTTTTTCCCTGTATTTTAAAATTTTCTAGAAAAATATGTTAATTAAAAAAAGAAAAGCAATAAGGGGAAGTAAGAACTTGGAAATATTGTGTATAGATAACTCCTGCCAAGTTTGGCTATAAATGGGGGATAGAGGAATTCTGTGGACACTAGAGGAGTCAAGACTTGCCTTTTTGATAAGAACAGACACTTATTTGATGGGAATGAGTTCGTAGAGAGAAGGGGAGACTGACCATGTTCCAGGAAAGGACACAACTAAGGAAGTGAGGTCCTTCGAAAGGCAAGGATGACTCCATGGGGTGGGATTCAGGGCCCAGGAGGAGGGTTGGCCTTTGTTAGGCCTGAGGACACTTCCTCCATCTAGGTGGGTTAAAAGAAGAAGAAGATGAGTACAGATGCCTTACGCATGAGCACGGGTAGTGAGAAGTCAAGAGAGTTTGCTTCTGGCGATTTGTATTTTTCTCAACTAAGTATGAGGCCAGGTCATCAGCTGCAATTGCAGATGGAGGAGGAGGAGGTATGGGCGGCCTGGGGTGAGAGAAGTTATGCACCTCAGTGAGTGGGACAGTGAGACTGTGAGAGAAAGATGGTCAGCGCTGTGGGCAGATGTGAGAGCCACTGACACTTGGGACTGTTACGTTAAC
>NW_011888842.1:1406288-1408515 GCF_000151845.1 Pteropus vampyrus
ATAGTGATGATTTGGGTACAGAACGCGGCTTCCTATGCTGAAGAGGCTACCTACAACCACTTCCCTCAGCAAAAGCTGAGGGCAGGGCAGAGACTCTGAAGGCAATGCGTTCCTGAGCAATAGCCCCTCCTTTTCTGTGGTTTGGCTTTCCATGGTTTTATTTACCTGCAGTCAATCAAAATTATTAAGTCGAAAATTCCAGAAATAATCGATTTATGTTTTAAATTGTGTGTCATTCTGAGTAACGTGATGAAATTTTGTGCTGTCCTGCTCTGTCCCATCTGGACACGATCACCTCTTTGTCCACTGTCTCCACACTGTATATGCTCCCTGCCTGCTAGTTCACTTAGTGGCCATCTCGGTTATCAGATTGACTGTCCCTATATGACAGTCTTTGTGTTCAAGTCACCCTTATTTTACTTAAGAATGGCCTCAAAGCACAAGAGTAGTCATACTGATGATTCAAATATGCCAAAGAGAAGCCATAAAGTGCTTCCATTAAATGAAAAGTTGAAAGTTCTCAACTTAATAAGGAAAGAAAAAAATTGTATGCTGAGGTTGCTAAGATATATAAGAATGAATCTTTTACGCCTGAATTGTGAAAAGGAAAAAATAAATTTGTGTGAGGTTTGCTGTCACACCTCAAACTGCAGAAATTATGGCCACAGTGGGTGATGAGTGCTTAATTAAGATGGGGAAGGCATTAAATTTGTGGGTGGAAGACACGAACAGAGAACATGTTTTGACTGACAGCATTGCATTGCCTCGGAAAGCATTGAGCCTATATGGAGACTTCAGCAAGAGATCCCCTGAAAAGAGTGACACCAAGACATTCACTGCAAGTAAGGGATAGTTACAGGAATAGGTTTGGGCTGAAAGATATAATAATTACTGGAGAGGCTTCATCTGCTGATGAAGAAGCCGCTGTCACATTTCTGGCAGAGACGAAGAAGTTGATTAAGGTTTCATACTATTTGCGATTTCAGGCATCCCCTGGGGCGAGGGGCGGGTTGGAACATATGCCCCATGGATAAGGGGGGGACTACATACGGAATTTTAACCAATCTCAACCCCTTTTCAAAACAAAAGTCTTCTCTACACCACTGTCAGCAGCTTATGTTTAAACATATGTAATTAATATGACAGTATTTCTGGAGTGTAGTTCATATTAGTATTGACAATTTCCCGCATAGAGTTGTGATTAAGTTATTTTAAAAGTGCCAAATAAAAAGTTAATAAAATGTCATCTAATCACCTTAGATTAGCAAAACTAATAAAGATTGGTAGTATCCAAGGTTGGTGAAAGTGTGGAAAATGGGCACCATTAAACACTATCCGATGGATAGCGAATTGGTTCAAAATTTGTGGAGGAAAGTTAATAATATCTATTAAAATCTTAAATGCTCATATCTATTGACATCGCATTTCACTTCCAGGAATCTAGTTTACTAAAAACTGTCATCGTATTTTAGGTGCATGAAGACGTCAGGGATGTTGATTGCAGTAGTGTTGGAATAGCAAAAAACCGTAAACTGTTTCTTTGTCATTGGGGTATTGATTGGTCTGGGGTCATTGGAGAAATGGTATGAAAATTACCTCTTCACGAATAAATGCTAGACATTCATTTAAAAGAATGAACAACACCAATAACAAAGACAGATCTGTACCTGCTGACATGAAAGAATGTCTTTGCTGTATTGCTACTCGTGTGCTTTGGGGCCATTCTTAAGTAAAATAAGGGTGACTTGAACAGAAACACTGTCATATAGGGACAGTCAATCTGATAACCGAGATGGCCACTAAGTGAACTAGCAGGCAGGGAGCATATGCAGCGTGGAGACAGTGGACAAAAGGGTGATCATGTCCAGATGGGACAGAGCAGGCCAGTACAAGATTAAATTTAGAAATATTTTAAAGAAGGAGAAAAACCTACCTACTGTCATTTCAATCTCACTCCTAAAGACAGCCTCTAGTAACTATTTGATGCGTATTCATTTTACTATGCTTATACATTTTTATCTTTCTCTCTACTCATCTATCGTATTTCATCGCACCTAAGTCTGTCATTTGTAAATGCACCATTAATTTCTGTACCACCAAGAAAGAAAAAATACTGTTGTCAATTAAACTGTAACGTACCACACATTGTAAGATACAACCTTATTTCAGAGAAATTAAAATATGAAAAATGTGAGTTTTAGAATTGGTAAAGTATACACACACACAC
>NW_011888842.1:1408565-1411677 GCF_000151845.1 Pteropus vampyrus
TATGGAGACTTCAGCAAGAGATCCCCTGAAAAGAGTGACACCAAGACATTCACTGCAAGTAAGGGATAGTTACAGGAATAGGTTTGGGCTGAAAGATATAATAATTACTGGAGAGGCTTCATCTGCTGATGAAGAAGCCGCTGTCACATTTCTGGCAGAGACGAAGAAGTTGATTAAGGTTTTGTACTATTTGCGATTTCAGGCATCCCCTGGGGCGAGGGGCGGGTTGGAACATATGCCCCATGGATAAGGGGGGGACTACATACGGAATTTTAACCAATCTCAACCCCTTTTCAAAACAAAAGTCTTCTCTACACCACTGTCAGCAGCTTATGTTTAAACATATGTAATTAATATGACAGTATTTCTGGAGTGTAGTTCATATTAGTATTGACAATTTCCCGCATAGAGTTGTGATTAAGTTATTTTAAAAGTGCCAAATAAAAAGTTAATAAAATGTCATCTAATCACCTTAGATTAGCAAAACTAATAAAGATTGGTAGTATCCAAGGTTGGTGAAAGTGTGGAAAATGGGCACCATTAAACACTATCCGATGGATAGCGAATTGGTTCAAAATTTGTGGAGGAAAGTTAATAATATCTATTAAAATCTTAAATGCTCATATCTATTGACATCGCATTTCACTTCCAGGAATCTAGTTTACTAAAAACTGTCATCGTATTTTAGGTGCATGAAGACGTCAGGGATGTTGATTGCAGTAGTGTTGGAATAGCAAAAAACCGTAAACTGTTTCTTTGTCATTGGGGTATTGATTGGTCTGGGGTCATTGGAGAAATGGTATGAAAATTACCTCTTCACGAATAAATGCTAGACATTCATTTAAAAGAATGAACAACACCAATAACAAAGACAGATCTGTACCTGCTGACATGAAAGAATGTCTTTGCTGTATTGCTACTCGTGTGCTTTGGGGCCATTCTTAAGTAAAATAAGGGTGACTTGAACAGAAACACTGTCATATAGGGACAGTCAATCTGATAACCGAGATGGCCACTAAGTGAACTAGCAGGCAGGGAGCATATGCAGCGTGGAGACAGTGGACAAAAGGGTGATCATGTCCAGATGGGACAGAGCAGGCCAGTACAAGATTAAATTTAGAAATATTTTAAAGAAGGAGAAAAACCTACCTACTGTCATTTCAATCTCACTCCTAAAGACAGCCTCTAGTAACTATTTGATGCGTATTCATTTTACTATGCTTATACATTTTTATCTTTCTCTCTACTCATCTATCGTATTTCATCGCACCTAAGTCTGTCATTTGTAAATGCACCATTAATTTCTGTACCACCAAGAAAGAAAAAATACTGTTGTCAATTAAACTGTAACGTACCACACATTGTAAGATACAACCTTATTTCAGAGAAATTAAAATATGAAAAATGTGAGTTTTAGAATTGGTAAAGTATACACACACACACACTAACATATATAATACATAAACATTTGCTCTTGCAAATATGTAATCATGATGTATTATCGGCCTCTCCAACACTTGTTATTACTTGTCCTGTTGATGCTAGCTATTGTAACAGATGTGAGGCAGTATTTCATTGTGGTTTTGATTTGCATTTTCCTAATAGCTAGCAATGTTGAGCATCTTTTCACATGTCTGTTGGCCATTTGTATGTCTTCTTGGGAGAAGTGTTTGTTCAGGTCTTCTGCCCAATTTTAAATTAGACTATTTTTTTTTTATTGTTAAGTTGTATGAGTTCTTTGTATATTTTGAAGCAGTAGCTTTTTCCTCCTTTGTTGCTGCCTAGTATTTCATTGTATGAATATACCACTACTTATTTAACTATTCTTCTGTTAATGTATGTTTGAATTGTTTTCCCTTTAGGACTGTTATGAATAAAGCTGCTATATTCTTCTACCTGTCTTTTTGTGGGCATATGACCTCAGTTCTCTTAGAAATGTGCCTAGGAGTAGCGTGGCTGGGTCATAAGGCAAGCATATGTTTAGCTTTAGTAGATAGTGCCAAACAGTTTTCCAAAGTGATTGTACCATTTTCACTTCCCCCAGCAATTTATCAGATTTCCAGTTTCTTCACACCCTCACTGACACTTGATATGGTCAGTCATTTGAATTTTAGCAATTCTGGTACATGTGGTATCTCATTGTGGTTTTAATTTTCTTTTCCCTGATTACTAATAATACCAAACATCTTTTTTATATCCTTATTGGTTATATGGGTATTCTCTTTTTTGAAGTCCGGTTCAATTCCTTTGCTCATTTAAAATTTAGATTGGTTTGTCTTTTATTGAATAATAGGTGTTTTTTATATATATCGAGGATGTAAATCCTCGGTCATATATATGTAGCAAACATCTTTTCAAATATCTGTGGCTTTTCTATTCACTTTTATAATAGTTTCTTTTGATGAACAGATGTTCTTAATTTAAATGAATACCAATTTATCATTTTTATGGCTGTGCATTTCATATTAGCTTAAGCAGGAAGACAGAAGACATTTTGCCTACCTCAAGAGCATAGAAATATTCTCCTATACTTTATTGCAGTAGCTATATTGTTTTATTATTTACATTTAAGCCAATGATCTGTCTCAAATAAATTGTTATGTATGATGCAAGATGGGGGTAAAAGTTCATTTTTCCTACAATTGTTCCAGCATCGTTCATTAAAAAGAATATTGTTTCTCCACCGAGGTTGTCACTATTCAAATGATCAGATATGTGTGGATCTATTGTTAGACCACACTGCTTGGGTTATCTGAACTTTATAGTAAATTGAAATTTGATAGTGTAAGTCTTGCAACTTGCTCATTTTCTTCACGGCTATCTTGTCTATCCCAGATTCTTTGCATTTTCAAATAAATTTCACAGTTTGCCAATTTCCACACACAAATTGCCAACAGGGATTTTAATTAGGTTAGCTTTCATTCAATAGATCAATTTGGGGAGAATTTATATCATAATATATTGAGTTTTCTAATTCATGTATCTAAAATATGTCTTTGTTCAGGTCTTTAATTGCTCTTAACAAGCTTTTATAATTTTCAGTCCAGAGGTCTTTTATATCTTCCTTTCGAGTTATTTCTAAGTATTTGATATTTTTGGGTGCTACTGTACA
>NW_011888842.1:1412512-1414619 GCF_000151845.1 Pteropus vampyrus
CCTGTCCCCCACCTCTTTGATTACCTTTTTCTTCTCCTCTGCCTTTCTGCTGTGTCTTAGCCCTGCTTTATCCCCCATCAGGAAGCTACCTAAAATCCTTTCCTTTCTGAAGGTCTGGACTTCTCAGCACTACTTTGTCAGCACAGCTAATTTCTCCTTCCCTACCAAGCCAAGGGTGAAGCCCTCCAAAGTCAAATTCCACAGTTACCACAGGAGTTCTACCCTTAGTTAGACATTTTCATGACAGAACCTGAAGCAAATGAACCTTTCAAGGCCTCATTTCCATATCTTTAAATTAGAGATAGCAATAGGACCAACCTCATAGGATACCTATGAAGATTAAAAGAGTCATTTGGCTGTAAAACACTTAGACGAGTATGTGGCACTTAGTATGTTTTTATTACACAGTAGTTATTAGTATTAGCTGATATCATTGCATTGGTTGGGCTTTTTAATATATCATTTTGTAATTTTATCAGGATGTTTTGGGTACATATAACTTATTTTTAAGCTCTATAAAAACATATCTGAGTCTTGTACTATTCTTGCACCTCCTTTGTGCTAGTCAAATTTATTATCTGTAATAGAGCAGCAAAATAATAATTTTGAGATTTCAGTATTTTTTTCAAGTGTATTTCTGAAATACCAGAAGCCTGATTTTTTTTGACGTGGTGATATTTTGGGGATAATGGACGTACCTCTATTATGTGGAGATTTTGCTTCTTTAAGTATTCAGAGAAGGAGATGAAGAAATAGAATGAAAATTAATTTGGTTGCTGAAAATCTGGGTTGGAGTCTTGATTTTTCCATTTATTAGTTAGCTGACGATTTTCATTTCTGATTCTGTTTCTCTACATTAATAAAAGGAGAACCAAAATGCCTTCTTAACATAGCATTTAACTTTCTTCTATATTTTAATTTTCAGATTAAAAATACTATAATAATCATATTTCTTCAATAAAAATACTGCTTAAAAAATAGCTAGACCATGAGAACACTCTAACTCTACATTGCAATTACTAGTGCATGGGCATATGTGGATATGAGATCTATCTATTATCTATCTATCTATCTATAGCTAGACCATGAGAACACTCTAACTCTACATTGCAATTACTAGTGCATGGGCATATGTGGATATGAGATCTATCTATTATCTATCTATCTAGCTAGCTAGCTATCCATCAATCTAGATGGTATTGTTGAGTTAACAATAGGGTGGTGCCAGAATGCACAGTGTGCCAGGGTATAGACAAATGTTTACCAAAGATGGTTCTTTAGAGATGGTAATAGATGCTCACAGGTGAGGCAGGGAGTTACAAATAGATAAAAAAAAACAAAACAAAAAAAAAAAAACCTTGAAAGACTGGTCAATAGTCACAGAAAAATAATCGTTGCATTGCATGAAACACATTTGCATTTTTATGACCAAAAGTTATTTGCATTACTATCATTTTCTGACAACTTTCAGGGTTATAAAAAATCTCAGAGACATCAAGAGCTTTCAATAATCTAAATTCATGAGCTAGGCAGTATTCTCACTAAATTTTAGTCTTCCACAATTTTTCCTTGTACCACATGTTTTCTCAAATAAAATGCTATTCTTGCTAATCCTTTATTTAAAAGGAGCCTGGGATTAATCATTTTAAAAATATAAGATGTATAGCTCATTTAATGAGTTTTTGAATGGAATATTTTCAGTTGGAAAAGAGATTAAACTAAAAGAAAAAATTCAATATAGGAAGTTTTTTTTTTTAAAAAAAAGACAATTTTACCTTCTATTCAAATTTTAAATATTTCATAAGTACCTACCATGTGATTTAAAGAGGAATAATAACAACACCTCTCTTTATTGGATCCATGTAGTGTTCCATCTATCACTCACTGTGCTGTGTTTGGCCCTAAGTCTGAGTAGAACATGGGGCCAAACCCATGTTTGATAGTATATTTCTGGAAGTATGGATAATTCAGTGTGGAATATAACCATAATGAGGTTCCATAATTCATATAGAATTCACTTAAGTCCCCTTTACTAGGGTAAATAGAAGACACATTTTTATATCCCTTCAGTCACTATCTGGTCACTGCTTTCAAACTCCCCTGGGTA
>NW_011888842.1:1415914-1433743 GCF_000151845.1 Pteropus vampyrus
TATCAGTCACTTGAAAGAATAGTTTTGTAAACTTTAACATATTATGCAGACATCTAACATGGTATTCTTTCAATTTTTTATTTATTCAACAAATGTGTATCAAATGCCTACTGTGTGCGAAGAACTGTCCTAGACCGACAAGTTGGTAGTAGATAAACTTTCCACCAATATCAGAATGTTGGGTAATTATCAGGTTGGAGTCATAAGGTAAGATGACAGCCTAGTAGATGGAGGTGGGGTTTTTCTCTAAACGGAATTCATTTTCACACAATCACTCATTTTGGGAAGTGGTTAATTCTGGGCAGGAAATGAGTTGGCACTTTGGGTTGGGGGTGGTCATAGTTCTTTCTCTCTCTGGGGTCAGGAAGAGTTGGGCCAAGATTTTCAGTCACGGAAAGGCCCAGGCAATTCTGATTGTAGGGGATGAGATGCTTCCTGGCTAAGTGAAGTTAGGCCTGGATTGGTTGGTATCATTAAGTTTGTGATTTTCTGCTAAGTCATGACAGTGACCAAAAGGAGAAACAGCCAACGTTTCTGGAGCAGTCAGCATGGAGGCTCAGGGTTGTAATGTTATGACCCCAAGGTAGCAGTGTCCCTTTCAGAGTCCAGAGGAGGTGCAAATGGTGGGGGATAATGCCAAAATCACATGGAAGCAAGAATCACTTTATTTTGTAGACACTGGTGGGAGAAGTGTACTACATAGAAATATCATTCTTACCATAGGTGCACAATCTAGCAAGGGAGGCAAACACATAATCATACAATTCTAGCACAGAGTCATGAGTGTTTAGAGAGAGGTGAAGGCATCAACACTCAGGTTGGATGCCTAACTTAGCCTGAGAATGGTTCTTGAGAAATAATGTCTGAGTTGAGATTTTATGAACGAGGTCAGTTAATCAAGCTGAGTAGGAGAGCAGATGCATTGTAGGCAAAGGAAACAGCATGTGCCAAGTCAGGTGGCTTTACAGCAGAGCAGTGTAGTGTCCTTAGGGATGTGGGGTGGGTCAGACTTTGAGCATTTACATCCTGGCTTCAAGCTGCTTGAACTTAGATGTGCTTATGCATTTCTTCGAGGCTGTGTTTCCTCATCTGTAACGTGGGAATGGCAGTCTTTCTCGTAAGGTGTTGTGAGAATGAAATAGACTGCGGTGTTTGAAGCCTTAAGTATGATGCCTGGAACCTGGTAAGGTAACATTCAGTATGTATATGTATAATATAAAGCTATTTAAATAAACACGCCATAGTTAATGAAGGAGGAACATGAGAAGAGGAGCTACAATTGAAGTCTGTGTATTTGAGTGCATAAATGTCGCTTTAGCAATAGGAATCAAGCTTCCTTATGCATTTTCTTGCTCTTTCCTCATCTTGATTTCTCAATTCCATGACGTATTGTGGCCTTTCTTCTGCACCTGATGCTGAGTGCATCAGGCCGGCTGGTAAAATGAAACTAGTCGTGAGAACAGTAGGCAAAATCAGAGGTCGCAGGAGTTATGTCATCTGTGCACCCAGCAAAGGGAAGGAAATAATGAAACACCTCGGCTAGTCTTCTCTTGGAGTCTTTTTGGAGTTAAGGTGGAGGAGACTTCAGTTCAGCATGTTTTTAACTAGTTGTGCTGATACCCTCAGCTCGTTGTTGCCTGTCTTTACTGTGAGTGAAATCTACAGATTTCCCAAGTGTTGACTTAGCGCCAGACACCGATCTAGGTGCTGGGGATCAGAGGGGGATTCTTGCCTCTTAGGTGCTCCATTCTAAGTGGATAAAAGACACAAAACCACAAACATTCCAGTGTGACTAGTGCTGCTACAGAGGAGATGGGTAAGGGACCCTCGGTACTCCACCTCCCAACAGTCAACTAGCTTAACCAGGCCAGTTTCCCCCAAAAGCATGAAAGCATCCCCTGGACGTTTGCCTCTGTGCACTTTTGTTGGTCCAGTGCCTGGTTTTCTCTGCTTCAGTGAATTTGAGGAAACTTCATTCCTCTCAAATTTGCCATTGATTTTTTTCCTTGTTCCTTTCCCACAGTCAAACTCTTTTGTGTGAATATCATAAAAATACTGCACATTTGTACACTTTTCAAGCTTACTGTGTATTTGTTCTCCCCATAGCTTTGGAACAGATTATGTTTCTCATTTTACAGCTGAGTAAATTTAAGTTTAGAGAGTGTTTGTGGCTCATCAAGATTCTAATGTTAGTAATTGCCTGAGCTAGGATTCAGACTCAGGTTTCCATGCTGAACTTTCCCATCTGCCACCCCCAGACTTATTTTCTCTCTTTCTTTGCCTGTAGGGAAAGCACATCTCCCACTGTGGACAGTATCCCAAGCTTTCAACATATTGGCCAGAACCTTGTCCCAGTTTTTGCCCAGAATTCCCAAGGGAGATAGCTGGACCGAAAGCAGTTAAAAAAGAAAAACCCCAAAAAACTCAGTGGTGATAATTACAAATGAATACCGTCATAATGACTGAAGGACGCTTTTGGTAGTGTTGGGACCCTCACATTTGCATAAGCAGCAGAAGAGGTGGGAGAATCCATTTCAGAAGTCAGTTTGGGAAGCGTGATGGTATCAGTGAAATCTTCTCCACTTATCAGGGAGAGCCACAGAAGCCAGCATTCCTCAAAAATTAGATGGCTTGTAGAATCTTCAAGAGGGCTGAGTTCAGGTAGCTTTCACTGGATGTAGGTGTCTGTGAATCTTTTGCAGATCTTATTAAAATGGAGGTTTTGTTTTCATAGGTCTGGGTGGGTGTGAGATTTTGCATTTATAACAAGCTCTCTGGTGAAGCCAGGGCCACTGGTCCAGGACACAATTTGGATGGCGAGGATTTAAACCACTGACTCTCAAAGTTAGCTTAACGTTTGAGAGCTTAAAATAATCTTGATGCCTGGTTCTTACCGCAGAGATTCTAATTTAATTGATCTGAGATAGGTCCTGAGCATTTATAAAAGTTTTTCAGTTGATCCTAAGGTGCAGAAAAATTTTATTTAAACTCTCTAAAATAAGCATCTCCATCTCATATAGCTATCTCGAAGGGGTAGGAAGAGAGACAGCTCATATAGAGAATATACTATACCTGACTCGTAAGAAGAGTTCAATTTTTTCTTTCAAATTTTTTCCTTTCAAATTCTCAGACGGCACCAGTGGATTTTGTTTGCTGCAAAATTTCCCTTTCTTTAATCAGCATTCTTACTTTATCAAGTGCTAAAAAACTTTTTGTAGAAAAAACGGTGGCTCTCAATTTACATTTCCATATTTTGTAATGAGTTTTTATTCCTTTTCTTTGGATGGCTTATGTGATACCTTTTCCCTAGAATGAGGCCTGTGATTAAAGAGATTTTCTTTGATTATTCATTTAAGAAATAGTTATTGAACGACTGTCTATTATGTTTCAGGAGCTGTGCTGGGCTGTGAGGACCCAGTGCTGAATAAGATTGACAGAGTACATACCTTTGAGGAGTTTGGATGTTGGAGAGAAACTGTAGTGGGAAGTAGGGCTGACCAGTAAGTTGTCATGTGCTTAAGAGTGGAGTAAGTGTGAGAAGAGACTGCAGGAAATGAGGTGGGGACAGGAGTCAAAAAGCCTTCTCTGAGATCAGAGCAATGATAGGAGTTAACCAGGCAAAAAAAGAGTGAAACAAGTATTTCAGGCAGAGGAAGGACATCTGCAAACACCTGAAGGCAAGGCTAAGCACAGAAGGTTGGAAGAATTGGGAGTTCAATGTGATTTGAGCACACAGCACAAGGAGGTGGGATGTGGCAGGAAGCTAGAGAGAAGAGCAGGACCTAGATGGAGAGGGAGCTGGTTTAGAGAGCTTAGATTTTCGGAAGGCTGAATTTGTAGTAATTGGAACATGGGATGTTGGAATGTGGATGTTCACAAACTAGGGCATGAATCCATGCTCTCCCATTCACTGGTTGTGTGATGGTGGCCACGCCACTCAATGTCTCAGAGTCTCGATGTCATTGTCTGCAACGTGGGGATACTATTGTCAACCTCATAGGGCTATTTAGAGGATTAAATAAGTAAGTACCTGAAAAGTGCATAACACGTAAGAGCTGGATAAACAATCATTATTACTGTCGCTTCCAGGAATAATGGAGGGTTGCTACTGCTGTCTAGAGATGGATTTGCAGGGAGAAAGACAGGGTCCAGGATGTGAGTTAGGAGGTGATGAGAGTAATGCAAGTGAGATGATGACTGGGCAGTCTAGAGAATTGGATGAATTGGACAGATGTTGACTGGATGGGAAATAGGAAAGAAAGGTAATGTAAAACTCACGTAGTCCTTGAGATTTAGGACATAGGAATGGTGACAAGTTTGGGGTGAGTATAGTGAGGTCAGTTTTGTACGCGCTGAGATCGAATCCACCAGGAGTCAGTTGCAGAGGACAGACTTCACCCTAGCTTGTTCAGCAGGCAGGCATTTATCACAGGGTATCGAGTGGCTTATAGAATTGTCTAGAGGGCTGAGGAAACAGAATCCAGCTTGAGCTCTCAGGAGCAACCTCTAACACCACTCTCTCTGGTAGCTGCTGTCTCTTCATTAATCTTGCAATCAGGAAGCTGCCCCCTCGAGAGCCACAACACTGCTCTTTCGAACAGGAAACCACCACAATCAGGAAGCTGCCACTGCTGCAGTTCTAGAACTAATGGAAGTCTGCAACAGACCATGTCAGCAGAATGGATGATTCTCTCCCTACACCCAGACTTGTCACATCTATTGAGCTAGTGTCTGAACACTGGAACCTCTGCAAAGGAAGCTATAGAAAAACCAACAACTGGGCTTGCTGTCTGAAGGGACAAGTATTCCAATTTTGTTTATCTCAGACAAAAGTGTTTTAGATCCCAAACTACAAGAGAATAAGGAAAGCATAACTTTAGTTTTCCAACTTCTGGAGCAGAGAAAGTCACCCGAGAACAGTATTTTGCAAATTGTGAGTTGTGGCTCATCAGAGCATCATAAAATCAGTTCAGGCGGTTCTAACAATTTTTTTCTAGGTTACAGATAGTAAAGGTAACTATTAATGTAATGAAACTTTTGTCTTAGAGATGTATGTGTGTGGTGCGTGTGTGTGTGTGTTTGTATGCATCATTATTTGCAAAGTAAAACATTCCTTTTTCTGGGTCATGGTAAAAAAACAAAAAAAACCAAAAAAACAAACAAACCCTCAAAAGTCACTGCACCAGAGGTTGAGTCCCAGTCTTCCACAGCAAGGTCTCAGTGAGAACTAATGGGTAGAGCCCAGTGGCTATTGAATATATAGAGTTGAATTTTAGAAGAAAATCAGAGCTGGAGATATAGATCATGCAGTTGTTGGCAAGAGGATGTCTTCTGAAGCCATAGGGGTTAAGTCACCCCAGGAGACAGTGTGGAGTGTAAAGGGAAAGGTCTGGAACAGACATTTCATCTTAGGGAAGAAATTTTCTTCTGGGGTTATGCTTGTTCTTTTTCTACTCTGGTAGTTTTCATTTACTCTCCAGAAAGAGGGCTGGCTGCAGGGGAGCCCCAGAACGCTTTGGAAAGGTGTTTCAAACACCTACTAACTATTGCTGATTTTGCAGCTGTGGCACACACCATGCTGGATCATAAACTGGCACCTGGCATGGGGCTGGGTACCACACTGGCACTCGCGACTCGCGGGTGCAATGGAAGTGCAGAGCAGAGAGGTTCTTAGGAAAGATGGAAAGAGCTCTTCAGATTCCAAAGCTCCAGCTCATCAGCTGTAATCACAGAGAGATCTAACCTCACTAGCCAAGGATGACTCAGTAGCTTCAGGGAGCTACAGTAGTTCCTCTTATCCGTGGTTTCAGTTTCCGCGGTTTCCATTACCCACAGTCAACCATGGTTTGAAAATATTAAATGGGAAGTTCTAGAAATAAACAATTCATAAGTTTTAAAGTGCAGGCTCTTCTGAGTAGAGTGATGAAATCTCCAGCCATCCTGCTCCATCCCACCAGGGACGTGACTCATCCCTTTGTCCACTGTCTCCACGCTGTAGCCTCTCCCTGCCTGTGAGTCTTGGCTATCAGATCAACTGTCAGGGGCATCGCAGTGCTGGTGTTCAAACAACTCTCATTTACTTCATAATGGTCTCAAAGCACAAGAGTAATGATGCTAGCAATTCAGATATGCCAAAGAGAAGCTGTAAAGTGTTCCCTTTAGGTAGAAAAGTATATATGTACAGGAAAAAACAGTACATATAGGGTTTAGTACTATTTGTGGTTTCAGGCATCCACTGTGGATAAGGGAGCACTACTGTAGTTATAATTTTTAAAGAGTATTCTTGTCATATAGAAAAATGTCAAGAAGAGATCAGAGCTGTACAGGAAGATATGCTTATAGCAACAAAATTGGGAGGTAAACTAAACATTCATCCATAGAAGAATGGGCAAATTGTGGTATATTTAAACAATGAAATACTAGTATATAACAGTTAAATGAAGGAGCTAGATCTACATTATCAGTCTGGATAAATCTGAAAAACTTAACAGTACATTAAAAATTCAAGTCATAAAATGTTACATAAAGTATAATATGGTTTATTGAAATTTTAACATCCATACAAAATTGTCTCCTGTATTCTTATGAGAGAACAAGCATGACATTATGGAAGTGAAGGGGATGCGTGAACATCCAGGCAGCGGTTATTCTCTGGGAGGGTGTCGGGAGATGGATGGAGAGATGAGACTTTGGTTCTATATGTATCATTTTATTTTTTTAAATGCAGAGGCAGATATAGCAAAATATTAATAGTTATTAAATAAGCTGGTGAGGCTTGGGGGAAATAGTATTTTCTGTTCTTTTCATAATTAACAATAAATACAATTGTATATAAATTTTGTAATGCCTAGAGCAAAAATCAGGCTTCCTCTCCTCACCCCAGATTAAGCAAATGACCTTTAAAACAATTACTAAGGGAAAACACAGATTCACATGTACATATATTTATATATAACACACATGTACATAAATGTATACACATATACAGATGTATACACACATATGTACATATACATATGCAAACATACATAACTTTAAACTTCAAATTAAAACAAGCTTTTAATTTTTTTTTTGTTGGAGAAAATACTGGCCTTAGATATTTCTTTAGTTTCTGAGCGATAGAACTTTTATATTGTGGAACTCTAACCTTTTTCTGAGATTTGACCATGTGTTGAATCTATAGACCATCTGCATCCCATGTTAGAATGATGGGCCTGGGGGCTTGAAAGATGTAACCTGTGGGGTTACAGTGGGGCCGCAGAAGGGGACTAATAAAGCCTGGTGGGAAATAGTGGAGAAAGGAGTCAGGAGGTTGGGCTCAAATCCTAGCTTGGCTTGAGGGCTTGGCTTAGCTGATCTCTCAGGATCTTTCCAGAGATGACACTGACTGACTGCTCCATTCTCTTAAGGACTTTGTCCGGGTACCAGAATAATTAGTGGTATTCCAGGGATTCTGGAAGGCTCTTTTCTTTGGTAAATTCTGCCCAGTTTCCTTCAGTACTTCTTCCCTTTATAACCTGTTTATAGCAACCCTCCTGGGCTGCCGACCCCTTCGCTGAGCCATTTTTTGTGTGACTGGGAAGTTCCAAGAAAGAACTGGATAAAGGAGTTACTGGGGTGTAATGGACAACGGAGAGACTGGGTGAAGAAAACTTACCAAATGTGGAGAAAGTCCTATGAATGTTCCCAAGGGCAGAATACATTTAGTTTACATTGACTCATTATTTTTCGTCAACAAACCTATATTCCTCCTCTATAGGTCTACAAGTATACTCTGTGTGTGCGTGTGTGTGCATATGTGCATGTGTGTGTGTATGTGCATGTGCGTGTGTGTGTGTGTGTGCATGTGTGTGTGTGTGTTGGCAGCTGCGGGGAAGGGAGGGTCTGTGAGCTCCAGTTGAGTTTTTACCAAAGAGGCATATGTTTCAGAGCGCCTGAGTTCCCAGCTACAAAAATCATTTATTTTACTTGTATAGATGGTGTCTTTTGCTCTTAACATTCACAGGGGCTCGTTAACCCTCAAGGAGTAACAGAATTTAGTTTTAAATTTCCTAGGTTGTCCACTCCCTATGTATCTATTAGTTGAGTCATTAATGATTATTCCCTTACTGTTTTGTCTTGCTACAAAGTTCCTTTTAACGCTGTGCCCCATGTCTTCAGCTCTTGGCTTTCAAAGTATTGCTTGACAAAGACTGAGACTCAGTGTGAAAGTTAGGTACCTCTGCTCAGAGGATGGTTGATGAGGAGTGAAAATGGAAACTTTCTCGAGTTAAAATATGAGATGGTAGAAAATTTGCTTAGTTTACACATGCTTGGGTTGTAGATACGTTTTCAAGAATGCATGAGTTCTTTTAAGGCAAGATTCATTTATCTTGCAGAGTTAGGTTATAACACAAACGCTAGATTCCCCCTTATTTTCTAGCTTTGGGTCTTCAAAACCTGTCTATGTTTTTACCACATACTACTTGGCTTGCTGAGTTCAATACCTCTCCCAATGTCCTCTTCTCCCAAAGAATCAGAAGGTGTTAAAGAGAATGTTGTCTTTACTGAATATTTTATTGACCAGGGAGGAGTTGACATAACATGCTGTTCAGCAAGTGGCTTAAAATTTTCCCTTAGTCACTTTGTTCCCCCAAGTCCTTCTCATCCAAACCACCACTGCTGTATTTCAGTTCTCTTAAATCTTATCTAGTCTTTCTCTGACAAACTTTGGGATTCCTACTCCTTTCTTTTCTCTCCTCTTTTTTGAGAAAAATTCAAATTTTGCTCCATTCTTTTTGCATAGCAATTAAGGGTCCCTTTCCTTTCTGAAGCATAACCTCAGGGGCTTACACTTTAGGTCCAATGGTCCTTTCAAACAAATAAGATGTTCCTTCGAAGATGATGTAAAGGTTGATATAGCTAGAGAAATCTCCTGGCTACCCAAATCAGGAGAGGAGGTTGCCATTGTTCAGAAGTCCTTTTCACCATTTTCAGGGTCACCATTGTCTATCGGCAATGTCGTGGGGCCTTAAAAACCCTCCACAGCAGTGGTTTCCTGAGAGGTGTTGAAGCAGGGAACAGAAAGAGATCATATGAGAGATGGCAGCATCTGTATGCCGACCAAATGACTGCCTCACATTGACCACTGCGCACTGATCTGTGTTTGCTGAACGCACAGCATTCTCTCCTGACGGGAAACAAAAACTGTCTGTCATTGACTTATTGTCAATCTTAACTGGAGTGGAGTCAAGCCTGGTCGTATGTTTTTCCAGATACCAGAAGGCCTCTTAGATTTGGGATGGTCAGTTTGGCAGTTCTTTCTTTTACACATTGTACATCCTACAGCAATTTTCCTTTGGCAAGTTGCCCTCAACCTTGTCCCCAAATTCTGACTCTTTTGAGGTGACATGTAGCCAGATGCTACTAGCACCATTGGTTTTATGCTGGTACAGGGGCCTTTCCTTTGGTTGTGGGCTTCCAGAACACTGCCTGAAGTCTTAGTTCACAGGTCTGTGATGAAAGAGCTTGGTTTTCCGAGGTGAAAGAAACTTTGGAGAGATTCAAATCCAGCCCCTTTATTTTTCAAATGTGGATCCTGAGTTCCAGGGAGGGGGAAGGAATAGCTCCAGGTCACACACTGAGTCAGTGGTGAGGCTCGGGAGGAAATCCGTCCCTTCTGATTCCCACATGGGGCTCTGGCCACCACACTACGTTGCCTTCTGTCTATAAAATATTTCACTCAAAACTCTTTTTAACCCCGGAGCAGTATCTTCCCAAGAGACAGAAGGAGAAGCATACTATTTAATACTCTGTGGTTTCGGTCTTGGTCTAAAGTTTTCTTTTTGTCCAAGTGTTTGGATGGATGAGGCACTGTATGGCTGAGAGTTGCTTTCTTCCAGAAGGCCAGGAGAAATGGTTCAGTCTGAACTACTGTATAAGAAGAGGGACAACACATTCTCAAGAGGAAAGGTGTTTGTATCCACATACTGGAATTTATCCACCTTGACTGATATGGTGGTATTGACCTGGAGGTGCACCAGCAGGAATTGAGAGAGATTCTGGTATATGTTTTTGGTTTGCCCTTTGGACTCGCACACTGTCACCAGTGTCTGCTTTTTGACATCTTTGTTGATGAGAAGCTCCAACTTAAGGTCAACAGAGTGTCCCGGGCATTTCACGAGAAACTGCAGTTGGCAAATAATGAAGTACCAACCTGGGTACTGGATCACAAGATTCTCATCCTGATACCTGACTCCATAGATAATACCATCTTGGTTCCAAGACAACTTGGTTTTGTTTATATGCTTTGATGCTGGAAAGAGGACAAAAAAAATATTATTGGGTAGATTAGAAAATTCGAAGTCTTTATTCAAGGTTCCCCATTCAAGACCCATGTCTTCTATAATATTCCAACCATCCAGAATATCTTCTGTGTTACCCCTTCTAGGTGCTGCTTCATATTCAAGGCCCACGTACAAAATCACCCTTCTTCCTTTTCTCTAATGTTCAAAGCTGAACGGTCAGAACACATATGATGTTAGAACTCTACCTCCTATAGAATTGTTTTCCACTTAATTATTATATTATTCTGTAATTATTATAATTTTTATCTTTGCCTTTTCAGACCATAAGCTCCTGGACTATACTTCCTATAAGTTCTGGAAGATCATGTTCATCGATTCAATCAATCAATGAACATTTGATCAATGGAGGACTCCTATTTGGTAGGCATTGCACAAAGTGTCAGAAATAGGACATTCATTTTTGTTTAGTTAGTAAAGAATTTAGGCATCAAGACGTCCAGGAGAATCTTAGTCTGTTCGCTTTCGCATTAAGATACATCCTGTAACCATTCATTGCCTGAATTGTTGAACGTCTTCCTCTCTTTAGCAGGGCAGCCAAACATCACTGTGTAAACTCCTTGTATGCACATTAAGGGGCTCTTCTGAGATGGGATTTTTAGAAAAGCAGAGAATTAGAAGATCCTCTAAGCCAACATGTTCAGGTTGGAAGCCAGTTCTCTCTGAGCTCTAGTAAGTAAAAATCAGTGCTGACTGGCAAGGGTGACTTTCAGAACTGGGAATCTGATGTGTTAGTTTTAATCGCCTCTTTGCCTTCCCTTCGAACCTCATTGTAATTCAATTGAAGGGTGAGCACTAATCTAACTACAAAATTGAATTTCTAAAATGAGCAGAGTGGCTACTTAGAGAATCTTGGCCCATCTCCTCCACATTTCGTCTTTCCCAGTGTAAGTGGCTCTCATCATTTCATTTATAGGGGGCCTCTTACCTAAAGCATGCTGCCATATGCAAATCGGCCCTGTGCCAACATGTTCATTAAGCTGTCAATCTGTGGACAAGGCAATTTCGTAGTTCTCTTGTGAATAACCTGATAGAAGCAGAGATAAAGAGCCCTCTCCACTCGCATGAGGAAAAGCACTGCGCACTTAGCCCACAACTTGTAGGTGATGGAATAGAGAGGCTGGGTGGGGTGGCACACAGATGCCTTCAGAGGACAAGCAGGCAACATAAAGGAGAGAATGGGGCTGTGGAAAAAAGAGCCTCATAGCTTTCGAGTAACTCTCTTCCCTTTTTACCTCTAAGCATTTCAAATCAAATTATAAAAAATAGCATGCAAGCTAGAACACATCTGCAAGTCATGTTTGGCACAGGCCTCTACTTGTGACCTCTGGCTTTGAAGTTTCAGAAGGGCCATAGGAAGTGGTCCTCGTATGGCTGGGGTCCCTGAGTTTGGTTACTGACCTTGGAGGTAGGCCCATGACTTCTTGAATGTAGCTCTTTCCAGGATACATGAGATGGCGTCTGAGCAATTTCCTAAAAATAAGTAGATCACATATTAACTGTCTTTCTCTGCTCTGTGAACTAGAGGCCAGACAGAATGAGCACATTGCCCCACGTCACTCAGCCAGGCAGTGGTAGCCAGAACAAGAATATCGATAGTAACTATAGTTGTCCTTCCTTTGAGAGTGTACTGGATGCTGATCTGTGTACTTTTACATATTTCGGCTAATCTCATTTTCAAAACAACTCTGCAAAACTAATCCTGATGCCTAGACGAGGTCAATGATATGAAGTCAAGCAAGTTGGTGGAAATACTGAGATTCACTCTCAAGTGGATCTGCTTCCAGAGTCCAGGTTTCCTGCTTGAGGCTGTTTTGCTAGCCGGTGGAGATAAACATACCCTTGTGCTCAATTTTAAGAGGATAGAGGATCACAGAGATCTAAGCAGGGAGCTTGCTATCTGGAGCTGCCTTGGCAGGAAAAAAAAAAGTTTCTGTCATCATGGCATTTGAGAAATAAAAATATTTTCAATATATTCACTAGTAATGATGGCTTAGCTTCCTCTTTTTATAGAAAATGTTTTGCTTGCAAAAGAATCAAGTTATCCTTTTTCTGAATTCAACTTATTCTGGGAAAATTCCTTTTTCCTTTGGGCCTTGATTTTCCTAGCTGTAAAACTGGAAAATCTGTGACCTGACATTGACATTTTTTGGACGACATCACCATAAATGACTGTTCATTCCATATATCAGAAACTAGGCAGCTATAGTCCAATTCAGTTGAAGTGACCACGCCCTGGTATGTTGGCTCACTGTATCTCTGCTTAGTCCCTGTTGGGCTCACAGTCTTCCCCACTGAGCTCTCCATTCAGGCTTAAGACAACCTCTCCTGGCCTTCATCACAGCACCCTGGGGATTTGGAATGGCTGAAAGTTAAGGGAAGAGTTCCCTCTGCTGTCTGCACAAGTTCATTGCTAGAGGCAGAAGCAGGGGCTAGTTTATATCCTTACCTGCCCTTCCCCCTTAAAGAGGTCTGGTCCAATGTCTCTAGTGATGAGGGCTGGTAGGCCAGCTATTATTCTTCTGATCCCATCTCTCACTCATCCTCCAACCTGCGTTCTTGCCCTGCCTGTTTGAGCCCCCAGTCCACATTCTTTGGGTGTGTAGAATCAGAACCACAACACTGAGGGGCTGCTTACTCTCTAATGTACTGTGACTACTGTTGAGAGTCGCTCTTTGTTGGGTGTGGAAAATCAAGCCAGGAGGAATCACAGAGGGGCATGTCTATCTGCATCTCTTCTCTGCTAGAAATCCCTTTCTGACTCTACTGTGTCTGCTGGATCAAGGCTAAGCTCCTTCCTTTGTGTTCTCATCCCTCACCTTCCCTCTTTGCCTTGCACGCTCTGTCCCAGTAATAATAATAGTAGTAATAGTAGTGGTAGTAATAACAATAATAGCGAATACATATTGAGTGATGACTATTTTCTAGGTACTCTGCTAAACATGTTATATGTATTATTTCACTTAATTCTCACAACCACCCCACAATAAAAGTACTATAATGATTTCTATCTTGTACATAAGGAAACTGAGGCTTTGAGGGGTCAAATGACTTGTTCGTATTTGCACAGCTAGTCATTAGTGGAGTGGAAATTCAAACCCAGGCTGTCTGACTCTAACGCCTGAGTGAATTGCTTATCACTGTCCAGCAGTTTGGGGGCTTCTGGTGCCCCCAAACACATGGCGTTGCCATTCCACTGAGAACCCACCCTTCGCTAGGCAAGTGATGGCTTATTTAAAGCACAGCCTGGCAGTCATCTACTCCAGGACACCTCTGACCTTTCCCTCTCTGCCTACTTGCCTTCATTAGACTGTGAACCTCCAGGAAAGAGACTACTGTTTATATATCTCCACTGCCCAACCCAGAAAATGCTCTGCAAGTGTTTGTTGCATTGACTCATCTGGTCTGTATCTCTTTCTTCTTTCAGTGGATGTGCGAGGTGAGGGGATGCTTGGCTTGCCTTTCCCCTGAGGGTTGGGATAACACCTGGCCTAATTCTCCCATTGGTTCTGCAGGTTAGGTTAGATTAAACAGGAAGATAAGACTTGCGCCCTACATTGAGGCCAGCGTGTCACACCCAGGACAAGCTCTGCTCGTTGGCTAGAGGCTCCCTCATACCATGCCACTTGTGGTGGCGTTTATCAGGTGAGCTTCTGTAAACAGTTGACTGTAAAAGTACAAGCTTGGGCTTGCCTCTCACACATGCAGCTTCTTTTTTTCTTTCCCCTTTAATCTTTGCATGTTTGGTGGGTTGACCTCAGCTGTAATTCTGAGAAACTCAAGGATGGAAAAGAAAAACAACTTATTTTGAAGCATTTGCATTTCCTGAAGTCAAATGGCATGGCGTATTTTAACTTTTCTTAAAGAATCTTTTAGATGATTTCAAGTGAAAGGAAAAATACAGGCAACCTTCTTTAAGAATGGCATTGCTAGAGCTGGCTAAGGGAAGGGAGTTGGTACCCAGAACACCAGAGGAATTGTAGATAGAATAAGGTGGTTGAACTTGGAGAGGAGCCCAGAGGAGGCCTTTACCATCTAACAAGGCCGTCGGCAGGAAGACAGTGCAGCCTGCTCTGCAGGGCCCAAACACCAAGGCTCCAAATGCATGTTTAAGAAGATGACACACTCAGCTAATGACTAACACTCCTCTCATCTGCATTTCTCAGATGAGCCCATGGGAAGACCTTCATTAAGAACACCCAAATCGCACCAGAAGTCACAGTGCTGGCAGCTCAAATATTTGACCAGTTAGTGCTGTTCAAAGAAGTGTTAAACTGCTATGAGGGTTGTGAGGCTTTTGTCAAGAAAGTTTCATGTGGCTTGAGTCTCCTCATTACCCTGTGAGTCCATGATATGGCTTTCTTTTTGGATACGAGCTCAGGAAAAAGTGTCTTATAAATAGAAGGTGCTACATGCAGCTGGAATCCTATAATGTCCCTGGAATTTGGAATGCTGGGAGCATAGGGAGCAACACACGCCCCTGTTTCATTCATTTCCCAGCTGCAGGTGAAGGCTGGGAGGGTTTAGTTTGAAGAACTGAATTCTTGGCTGGGAGAAATGAGAACATCTGCAAGTCATGGCTGAGTTGATGGCCTGGGAGTTACAGTCTAGGAATTTCGCCTCTCTGGGCTCTAGTGTCTCTAATTAGATGGAGAGAGTGTGGATTTGATGATCTAGAAGGGCCCTTCCAGCTTACTCTAGCTGGTGTGTAGACTCCGCTGTAGACTGCCAGGCCTACTTCCGGGGGTGTGGGGGGTGATAAAGTCAGTCCCAGCTCCTACTGTCTGTCTTTGCAAGCATGTCACTGTAACCTAGCTAGGAAACTGTCTTCACATATTTAGATTTCCAGACTCCTGCTGTGCTAGAACTCTAGGGATAATCAAAGTTATGAAGAGCCTGGTTCCAGAAGGATTTGCATGGTTCATAGAAATAGAAGTTCCCTGAGAAGTTGCCTGGACCAGGCTTGGTAACCACGTAACACATATGCTACCTAATGCTACCCCTGTTGCAGACTTGTCCTAGGCCACCCCATGAGTTAGTGACAGTGGCAGGATCAGAGCCAAGGACTCCCTACTCCTTCTGTGGATGCATTTCATCTTTTGGGCAACTCAAGTACTCTATGAATTCTTTTGAGAACCAAGGTCTTTAGGTGGGGAAGATTTGTAAGCTATTTTTTCAAGCTTTGGACTCCTCTGGAAGAATCATGATCTTTCTTGGGCTTTTTTCTTTCTTTCTTTCTTTTTTTTTTTTTTGAGGCTGGAGAGAAATAAGTGCCAATCACATCCTCTAGGCCAGTTACACAAAAGAGAGGTGTTGCTTAAGGTGGTTGAAAGGATCGTGTTCTAGGAGTCAGAATAATGGCAACCCAAAAACTGGACCCCACCTTGAGATCTCAAGATGTTAGACCTGAAAGGGCCATTATATGCCAAGTTAACCAAGATCCTAGTTTTATGAGTAGGGAGATTAAACCCAAAGGAACTGAAGGTTTGGCCCAAGACCCCATAGTAGGATAGTGGCAGAGCTGGGTTTAGACCACAGGGCTCCTGACTCCTAGTCCAAGACTCTGTCTCCTGTTTTTATTTTTGTTTTGTTTTGTTTTTTTTTTTTTTTGGTCTTCCCATGGAGCAGAGAGCGTTAGTGGGTTTGTAGCCCCCTTACACACGGGACCGAAAACTGTTGAAACAGCTGGAGGTGCTAGGAAGCCAAGCACTACTGAGCCTTCTGGGCTCCCTCTTGTGGGAGAATGACAGCAGGTGACTTCAGGCCTGTGTGCTGAATCCTGCCAAGTCAGAGGCAGTCAGACTTTCATTAAGATGCGACAATGCCCGAGGTGGCCAAAGAAACCACACCAGCCATTGCAGCCAGAGGGTGTGTGGTCTGAGTGCCAGGCACCTTCCAGGTTAATATCAGGATAAGACAGACACAATGCATCTCAAAACAAGTGCCTGGGTTATGGACAATGCCTCTCGCTTCAGATCTGTTACTTCTCCTTACTGACCTTCAATTACTGCATCCATAAAGTGGGGATAACAATCAGCCTAAATATATGGATGTTGCAAGGTGTGATAAAATTATGGGTGTCAAGTGGCCAGTGCAGCATAGAGGAGAGGCACAGAGGAGACACCCAGCAAATGGCAGTCCCTTTCTCCCCTCCTCCTCTTTTCCCAGTTGTTATAGTGGCACGACTTAGCAATGCCAATTAGCAGAATGATCTGGTTGATAAGATGCTCATTATCTGCTGGATTATCTGCTGGATTAGAGTTTCTCAATTATGTATGCAAGTGTTTGAGGCCATCTGATGCTTCTGGAAAAGTGTGCAGAACCCTCCTTCCATCTGTTGAAAATGTTTTAATCCTTCCAGGAAAGAAAGGAATTATTCTAATGACCCTGCATCTACCACGTCCTGTCTTCTTAGTTCCATCCATCTGGCAGAATATCTAGGAGAGTCCCAACAGTGACATCTAGGGGAGAGTCTCCATTATCAGTAGAATTTAGAATCAAAATGAACCCTTAATTTAAGAGTCATTTCAACTGGTTTTAATGTGACTGTTTCCTTGATGACACCAGGCCAACTAATGATGAAGACACTCTAGTACATACTATTTGTTAAACAAAGGACAACTAGGTGACCCTGGATTTATAATCAGCGTTTGGAGAATACCCACCCGGAACTCTCAGTGTTAAGTACATAGAAAGAGATGAATAAACACAAATTGAGATCAGATTGGAATTCATTGGAACCATTTGAAGGTTCCTTAGGATTTTGGAATCTTTTCAATCCTAACCTGTTGCAGATTGTAAGAGAAACCTATCTCATCCTATGGGTATTTCCTTGGAATTCACTTATAATAAATGTTAGTTGAATTGATATTATTGGGGTTATTTAAGAAGTACCTTTAAAGTCTATAAAAGGCAAGGTGAATCTAGAGTCATATGATGAAATCTGCTAACATTTTAAATAGCTTCTTAAAGACTCTTCCTAGCTGCGCTAGGCAAAAGTATAACAGCACACTTAGAATTTTAGCCTTGGGATCAAACTGGCTTGAGTTCACATTCTACCTCTGCCATTTACTAAGTTGTATGGCTTCGCACAAGTCACTCAGCCTCTTTAAATCCTCCGCGAAAGGAGGATAATAATAACCTCCCTTAAAGAGCTGCTAGGAGGATTAAATGAGATAATGCATAATAATGAGTCTTGCGTCCACTACGCAAAGCATACTAAATAAGGGTTGGCTCCCATGCCCTGGTCCAGAGCTTGCACGGCTGGGCTTGTAAAAATTTAAGCCAACACATGTGGTGCCTGGAGGACTTGGATAAAATCAATAATAAAGCCAGTTTGAGGAACAGCCTGCTTTCCTTCCCTCTTTCTCTCCTTCTCTCTGTTTCTTCTCCCTTCCCCCACCTTTCTTTCTCTTCCTTCCTTCCTTCCTTCCTTCCTTCCTTCCTTCCTTCCTTCCTTCCTTCCTTCCTTCCTTCCTTCCTTCCT
>NW_011888842.1:1433833-1440451 GCF_000151845.1 Pteropus vampyrus
TCTCTCTTTCCTCTTTTCTTCCTCAAAGTATTTGGAAGATGAGGTTTTTCTATGGATTTGGAGACTTGTGATTTGTATGTGCTAAATTCAAGTATACATTTTAATGTTCCTCAGAGATCCAAATATTCTCTTCCTTTTCCTCTCCTCTTGTCTCCTCCCCACTCCCATCTGCTCCTCCCTCTCCTCTCACCCCTGGGTCTCCTCTCTCCTCTCCCTTCTCTCTTGGCAGGGCTGTGAGGATTAGGTGCAGATCCTTTTGCACTCTGGCTGGCCTCCACAAGACCCTATTCCACCTTATTCTGAGTGGCCCAGTTTCTAGTTTATTTATTTATTTTTTATTTGTAAAGAGATTCCTGATTCCTGTTAGGTCTGCCTTAAGAAAAAGACAGTGAGTTTAAGAGCAGGTTTGGAGTGAGTGTGTTTAAAATAAATGGAGAAGCAAATAGGCTCTCTGAGGCCTATAAGTATATCAAAGCAGTTTATTCCCTGAGCAGACGTAACCCTCTCTTGCTGTGGAAAAAAAAAAAAAAAAATAGCAACAACAACTGGTGGGTTGGGCAATCTGATCGATCCATCTGATAGCAGTGAAGTCTCTTTGCTATTTTCAGTCTTTCTAGGGGAGGGGGTTACTGCTCCTCTACCTGCCTCTTCTGCTGCCAGTGTAGAGTCCTGTTGGGACTGTGACCACCTGTATCACATCAGGGATAGCTGGGGAGTAGTGAGTAGCCAGCCTCAGTGGTTTAGTTGTATTGCCTTCAATGGGCAGCTTTTATTGTTTTTTGGGGGGTGGGTTCACTAGGTACAATTAGAGAGCCAACTTTACTTGGTCTCTTTTAATGTCTACATTTTCTTTTTATCAGGGGGACTGGAGAAGAAGGTAGTCTGCCAAGCCATGCAAAAACCATCAATGTTTAGAATGGTTAAATGGTCAAAAATCTTAAGATATTTGCTTGATTCCTGGAATGTTATACTTCAAGCAAAGTCGATGCCAGTGTCAGGTCATCTGGCTTGCTCCCATCACTCCTGATATTTTAGAAAACAGGAAATTCCAGTCCCTGAAAGGGAAAGTAAGCTGCTTCAAGTCCCAGGACTGAAACGTAGGTATGATAAAGTTCAACCCAGTTCTCTGCCTCTTATATCTTATCCTCAGCTGGAGACTGAATTCAGGCGAGGGTGGGGGATGCAAGAAAGGGGTTGTCAGGACCCACATATGGTCTATCCACTTTCCTCAGGGCCTCCAGAAACCTCTGGATGTTTGGGGCCTCTTGGCATTCACTGGAAAGACAAACCTCTTCTAACTGGCAGGCGTGGGAGGGAAGGAATCATTCCAGGTTTCAGGACTACTAATCTGCAAAGCTAGGCCTTAAATTAAACCTCTTGATGCCCTGTCATGGGCCATTTACGCTCCCTACCACTCCACCTCTCATGCAAACCCACGTGTGTGGTTGCCCTAAAGGTCCTCTCTGCCCCAGAGCTCAGCAAGGAAACAGCCGCCAGAGCAGGTGCTGAGGAAGCCACACAGAGTGTTGGAATCGTTCCTAGCCTTGGAGAACCAGTGGGGCACTGGAAGGAGGCACAGTTGTGTTTTACTGAGCATCTGGCAATAACAATTCTGGTTAAGCAAATGGCCTCCAAGGTGAGTCAGCCTGGGTTTTGAGGTCTCGTCCCAGTCCTTGTTAGCTATACAGTCTTAAGCAAGTCAGTAAGCCTCTCTGTGCTCTGGTTTCCATGCCCAAAAGATAGAGATAATAATTATACTTGGGGCTTTTTTTGAGGACTGTGTGAGTGAGTCAGGAAGCATGGAGCCCAGTCCTCGGCACATGGCGCATGCCCCATCAATGTTCATTATTTTCACTCTGCCAGATCCTCATTCATATGTAGTGAGAGAATAAAAGAAAAACATTTAAAAGTCATCTATAGAATTCCTCTAGTGTAGGGAAGAACTGTCATTTCGTGGTTGAGATGTGGGGGACCTGGGAGTAAGACCAAGGTGACCAAAACCTTTTGCAAAATAAAGTCAGTAGAATTTGAATTTCTGCAGTTTGTGAGAGGAAGTAGTGTGTAGGAAGTAGAGAAGGAGGGGATGAAAATGGGGAGAAGGACCTAAAAATTGGTAGTAAGGAGAGTGGGTCAGCATGTAGGGCGGAGAGCTGAGCCCCAGGGCGAACAGCTGTCCCTCAAGAAATTCCGTGGCTGGAGTGGCAAAGGCCTTACAGGACAGTGGGGTACGACACTCAATTCGCATTGTCCTCTGTGATGGAATGCACTGCCTCACTGGCTTCTCCCCGTACCCTAAATCCTGCTATAAACTTTACTATACACAAAGTCTGATGCTGTGGAAACTCTGGGGAAATCAAGGCACAGGTGTCTGTATTCTGTGGTTTGGACAAAGAAGCCACAATAACCTGGGCGCATGTGAGATTCAAAATGTGATGGAAACGGAAAATTGGAATAAGAGATGCGTAGAAGCAGCACAAGCCTGGCTCTCCCTGCAGCTCATGGGTGCCTCACCGTATGTGAGGTGGGAGAGAACCTTTTCACTTAGAGATGAAGGAACAGAATGGATCCTGTGTCCAAAGGACATAGGCTCAACCAGGTGGCAGACAAAGGTCGTATTTGCTGTCCCCTTCTACACTCAAAGCGGCTCTGTGCAGGAGTCTTTTTTAACTCCGTTTTCTAGAGGAAAGGAGAAGGATGTGGTGAATCCTCCCAGTGCTCTTCCTGGCCCGCAGTCTCTACCGAACCCCCAGAATGGCCCACGGAGTCCTCTGCAGGATGGAGTGGGCAGGAGGGGGCAGTGTGCTGCTGACCACTGTCCTGGCCAGGAAGAGGAAGCTTGTGTTGGAACCCAGAAATCCTTTCACTATAAAAAAGGCTTAGTTTTCTGTGGTCTCCCTGCAGCTAATTGTCATCCTGTGCTAAGTGACCGCAGTGTTCACACATGACCCTGCTTCCCAGCCTCTGGGTTGCTGCCGGCTTCCCGCTGATGGTGGATAATTTCCATCAGCTGGAGGCAGAGGGCTCCCTGGAAAGCGTCTGGGTTCTGCCCTTGTCCACTCCAGTGACAAACCACATGCCGCCTCTGGAGCTTCCTCCTAGGAGTTTCTGGGAGATGATTACGCTCTGCCCGGAATATTTTGCAATGGCTTTTCAAAAGGGAAAATTTGCAGCTTGTGCCTGTGTAAGAGGGCCTTGTTTGTAGAGGACGTCATGGCTGCAGATTTCCTCAAGCTTATAGTTAGGCTTTTTTTCTTCTCTATTCACATATTAAATGAGAGAATTAGAGTATCATAAAGTGTCCAAGCGGAAGGACTCTCCAGTTCATTTAGTACCTTGCTGTTATGTTATAGATGAGGCCTCGAGAGGAGGAAAGACTGACCCAGAGAAACAGCCTGCTGGGGTGAAGGTCAGTTCTGGAGCCCAGGGCTCACTCCACGGTAATGTTCTTTCCAGCTTGCCCTCCTACTGTGACTGCACCTTGCCACATTAAGAGAAGTAGTGCAGACTTGCATTGAAAGCAGGAGAAAACCAGGGACAGCACATAGCAGGTTACTGACATTTATGGCCAAAGGGCATCACACAGGGTGATAGAGAGGAGCTCTGGATTCTGGTTCTTGCTCTGCCTTCATCTCCTTGGATGACCTTAGGCAAGTCACCTTGATTGCATGAGCCTCAGCTCCTCATCTGCAAAATGGGACACTAGTCCCCATGTTGCTCGCTCAGGAGATGGAGGTTACTTTCTACCACAGGGAGGTACAAGAAGGTCTTATCAAAAGTTTTGTAGCCCTAGTGGGGATGATTACTAGCATTTTGTTATCTGGTTGCTGAAAAATTAAGTGGTAAACTGAGGTTGGTTTTGAATTAGTTTAAGTTCTGATATGCACTGCGATGGCTAAGATTAGAAGAGATCTGATAAATAATCTTGTCCATGGCACTCACAATTTTGGATTACACAGACCGAAGCAATTTACCACAAAAGGGAGATTCAGTGACCAATACAAAGTGGGCAGCTTTCGGTTTCGCCCATTGTGACCATTAAAACAAAACAAACAACTTAGACCTGAAGCAAATGAACTTAACTCCTGTGCATATTAGCTTCATACTATAAAAGAAAGGACATTTTAACAGTGTAGGAAAGGACATATTCTCAGAAGCAAAAAATGCTGCTTATATTAAAAATAGTTGCATAAAACTGAAAAGAAATCATTTGCTATGGGACAAAGAGGCTACCAGGTCCTTCTTTTTCTGATTACACTCTGAACTGGTGAAAACTATTGCAAGGGCAGAACCACTGGTTAGAGCCTCTGTGCTTGTCCACCAGCCATGGACCTGCTCTCCAGGTGTGGAACTGAGATCCAGAGGGGCAGAGATCACCTTACCTCATCAAAGCTGTTCTTATCATTGAAATCACATTCCTGTTAAAGATTACCTACCCCCACTCAGAAAATGAAAAGCTCTGATCTTACTTGGGAAATCTGGGTGGATACGGTGGTGGAATGGTTGGAGTGGGGAATTCACTCAGCGCTCCTGGCTTTTTGCAAGGCTCCATGTTCTGATGGCAGAGTCTGTGCTGTTTCCATAAAAGGGGTCAGCAAATTCTGGTCTGCGTATCAAAGCCAGACCACCACCTCATTCTGTAAATAAAGCTTCATGGCCCCTTGGCATGCCTGCTCATTTGCACAGGGTCCATGGCTGCTTCTGCACCACAATGGCAGAGCTGACTAGTTGCAACAGAGACCTGATGGCCTGCAAAGCCCCAATTACTTATTATCTGGTCCTTTACAGAAAACATTTGTTTACTTCTGCATTCTACCATGCTTCATTTTATATTAATGTGACTATCTACAGAAGTATTATGGGAATTGAGGTTACATGCTAAGTAATTCCAGCCAAGTTCTAATATATGGTTGTTAAAGCTGTAATTATTAGTCTGCCTTGCAAGATCCAGAATGATAGTCTGTTTGGGGCCTTTTGCCCCTACTTTCTAAGTCTCTGGGTGACAGATAGCAGGAGAGCCATGGCTAAGGGTGTCCGAAGGAAACTCTAAGTGTGATGCTGTTGGTGTGAGGGTGTTTCCAGACACAGTGTCCTCTGGCCGCAAGTGTTCTCTGGTGTCTCCACCTGGGTGCCTATGATGGCCCACCTTTTCTTTTCCTTTTTTTCCTCTAAGCTGTCTGATTTTCCAGCAGTGCTTGCTATCTAAGTTTAAAGTTTATAGGAATGAGACTGGTTAATGTTCTTGGCAGAAGGGACATTAGATTAGAGATGAGGGCATCTGGGTTCTAGGTTTGGCTCTGTATGACCTTGAACACAACATTTCGCTGGATCTTACTTCGCCTCCTTTGTGTAGTGAAAACATGAATCAGATGATCTCAAAGTTTTTCAACTTAACTCTGCACATTAGCCTTCTGGGCTAGTAGAGACAATGCATTAATTAGTGACTTCAGTGATAAGAAATGAATGTATGTGTGTGTGTGCGTGTGTGTGTGTGTTTTGAGGGGGGGGTGAGGAGAAAATCTCTTTTCACAAATCTTCAACTGCATTATGCGTTTTGGCTGCTATCAGTTATCTCATGATTACTATGTATTGGTCACCATGCCAAGCAATTTATAGAGAGATCTGATTGGCTTCTCCAATACCTTCATGAGGTAGAAATTATTGTTCCCATTTCATAGACAAGGAACTGAGGCTCCCAAGGGGTACGTAGAGCCAAGATTCATACCCACATTTGCCTGCTTTGCATCCCTGTTCAGGTCCATGTGACACCCTCTGCCAGAGGTAGAATTTCCATTAGTGGGAGGGAGGGGGGCTGGTGGGAGACTTGTGGGGATAAGAGTCCAGATCAGAGACTGCTCGGGTGAATCAAAGTGCACTAGCTCTGCCCTGAGAGGCTCCCTCCTGTCTCCATCTACTTTTCTGTTGGGCATTGTCATGATATTTCTGGTTGCTGATCAACTACGATGTGATGTGGATGGTTCACTACACATTTACTCTAAATCCCAAGATCTTACCTCCTTTAAGGGGGAATTTGCCCGGTGGATCAGGAATGGAGTCCTAGGAGCGAAGAAGAAAAATAACAGTGTAAGAGTGACATTCAATGAAAATGACTTGCCTTTTTCTTTTTCCGTTTTGGTTGTCCTCAATGCAGTTTAGAATTCACATACTATCTGACTCTTAAATTTAAAAAAGATTGATTCACTGATTAAGTTAGAATGGGCTTGCTCAATCTTTTGCTTGACAATCTGCCTATAGGAAATGACTTTGAAGATTGTTGTCCACATTTCACAGGTGAAGAATCAGGGGCTGAAAAAGGTAAAATGAAAAGTTTATAGCAACTCAGTGACCAGAATTTGCAATTCAACTCCCAGTCCAGTGCTTTTTTTTTTTTTTTTTTAAATCTCTATATGTGTTATTTTTCCCCTTTGGTCAATGTAAGAAAAATCGAATGTAGTATATAAATATATGTGGTTTTTTTTTCCATCCTTGATTCATCAAACAGTGTAAGTAGGTTGTAAACATACCTGGGAAGGTACATTTCTTTCTCTCCTGTGGTTGGAAATTCTGAATTAATTGAATGTTCTATGCCAAGCAATATGAGGATACCATAAATAATTAAAC
>NW_011888842.1:1441719-1447104 GCF_000151845.1 Pteropus vampyrus
GGAAAATCCGACATCACAAAACTCCCCTCTGGGTTGCCTCCGTGAGACCACAAACAGCATTTCAAAATTTAATTGACACCTGATCTACAGCCAAACGTGATCATCGATTAGTGTGTTGTTCAAACGTACAAAGGAAAACATCTATGTTAAATGTGGTGCTAAGATCGTTGAATTTGCTGGCTACCCAGGAAAGTATCCGGGTACAATGAGAGGAATGCTAAAATAGCAAAACCATCAGTGGAGCCATCCCGGAGGCCACTAGCAGCTGGGGAAATACAAGAGAATCATACATTCAGCACATATTGAATGAGCACCTGGTGTGTGCCAGGCACTATGTTAGGCATTGGAAGACATCTGTGGATTTTTGAGTAGCACGGTTATATGAGATACTATCTGGGAGGAGGACCTAATTCACATGAGGGTCTGCAGAGGCTTCTGTCATTTGAGGGCTTTCTGGTTTCCTAACTTCAAAAACAAAGCATCTTAATACAGGAAAAAGTTGTGTTGATTAAATCTTTACCCAGGACTCAGGGCATCCAAGACAGAAATGTGACTATTCCTGTTTCAAAGAGCTCTTCTTTGAAGAGATAAGGTCTCCTAGTTCTTTTGGATGCCCGTGTTAGACGAGATTAAAAAAAAAATCTGAGCCAGAGGGGAACCTAGACATCGTTCAGTCCATCTACAGAAGAGGAAACTGGACTCGTGAGTGCAGGCAGATCCTGAACTGAAGTTCTCTGGTGCTCCTTCCACTTCCCTAGTAGAAGTGGCTATTTAGTTTCAGAAGCCAAGGACAGGAAAGTTCACTATTCTCTCATCACCCCTCCCATTAGCAATTCTTGCATTTTGAAATAGAAAATCAGGGTATAAAGAGACGATGATTTTTGCAGATTTGCTGAGGACTGTTTATGCCCTAGGTACTATGCTAAGTTGCTATCCATCCACAGAACTCTCTCCAAAATCTTGCCTGGGGATCTGGGTCCTGGCTGGGGAAAGTGAACCATCTTGCTCAGTGACTTGGCATTGAGGTGAAAAGTACATAGTCTTAACACAGACACAAGCAAATGCCCCTCTCCCAGGTCGTCATTCTCAGCCAATTGAGTAGCTCAGGAAACTTTTTCTCCATGGTTACTGACCAGCTACACTTCCTTCAGTGTACTTCTTTTGGTTCAGACTCTACGTCTGTTGAGTGTTTCCAACAATGTTTCTGTGTGAGTGGGGAAGAACCATCACATTTAACCTGCTTATCCCAAGGTGAAATGACCTGATCACAATCCTCTTTCCTGCCTAGGACTCTGTTTTCATATTTTTTTTAATCATTGTGATTACAGAGTTAATAATTCTTCCCTCCACTGGGTTGTTGCAGACATAAGATATTATATATAAAGCATTAGCAAGTGCTTGAAAATTGTACCTATTTTGGTTCTCTTGATCCTATCGATATGTTTAATTTGCCTCAGTACCTTAAAAGGCTATTTTCTTTCACAGAACAATGCTATGTAGGGATAGTCAGCTCTCAAATTTGCTTTGGACCAAAGATGCCCTTTCTGATTGAAAATGGTCAAAGGCAACTAATGTTTGGAATATGCCGGGGGAATTTCCTATGCCCTTCCTTGGTGGTCTCACATTGTCTTGTAAGGTGGTCCACAAAGATCTTTGCCAGGAATGCCTCTCTTATTTTCAAGTCGACATGATTAAGCATTTAATGAGGGTGCTTAATTCTCTGGGGCTAAATGCTTTGTGTGCATTATTTAATTTGGTCTTTACCTTAAGAGTTAGTGATTGACTAAGACTTACAGAAGTGACAATGATTACAGAAAGTCCCACAGATGGTAAATAGCAGAGAAAAGATTCAAACTCAAGTGTGTTGACTTGGAAGGCATGCCACATTGCCTCTCTGAAGCTGTGGCAGAAAATTCTCCTGAGACTTTGAGAAAGTGGATGGTGGTCATAGAAAATTCCCAGAAGGAAGACATTTTTTTATTGGCAGCCTTCATCTTGGTATGGTTAGTGAAAAAGGGAATTGGAATAGAGTGGCTTAAAGAAGTGCTTCTTCCACTGGGGGTCTTCTTAAAATGCTAATGTTGAGTTTTGCATTTCTAACGAGCATCCAGATGATGCCAGTGCTGCTGGGTCACTGACCACACTTTGAATAGCAAGGCCTTAAAGACATTACTCAATAGGCAATCAAAACACCTGAGGTCTTCTTTCACCAAAGAATGAGGAATGTCGAGCTGGGCTCATGTATGGGTTTAGGACAATTTCCTAGTTTGCTGACAGATGTGGTAATCTATCTTCTTGCGTTTCTCTATCACCCAGCTCTACTTCTTGCTGCTCTCCTGTGCTATCGAGACTGTCTACTGTTCTGGCTCTGCTATTCCTTTTTAGACCTGGGCTTGCCTTCCTCTGGAATGTGCCTCTGCTCACTCTTTTGCTTCACCTGAATACCCTGCCCCAATTCTTCCTGCCACCATCCTTCCAATGGAGACATCATCTCCATTGAAGTATACCAGCTAATGAATGCAGAAGGAATAGCAATCATTATTCTTCTACCTTCAGTTTATTAGCTGATTTAGACAAGGGCCATCAGAAAGTGTTAAAACCTCTGAGTGAAGAATATATATGTACATGTCTTCAGAGTATTACCCCATAGATTACTTATAAATAAGAAAGAAAAAAGTATTTTACAAAAGAGATGGTTGGTGGCCACCACCTGAATGTGACTAAACATCATCACCATAATGGGACAACCTAACATATGCCTCTAGTTGAGCTACAATAAGAAGTAATAACATTATCTAAGTACTATTCTTACAAAAAATGTTTCATCTGCATATAATCATGAGTGAACACTAAAGCAAATCCAAAAAAATGAACTATTTTATACCAAAACTAGTCTGAACCCTTTGAACATCGATGTCATGAAAAATAAATGAAGGGCATAGAAGATTCATTCCTCATTGCTTCTCAAACTTTAACATGCATATAGATCACCTGGAGACCTTGTGAAAATGCAGATTTTGATGCAGTAGATTTAGAATAGGGCCCGAGATTCTGCATTCTAACAAGCTCTCAGGACCACCCTTTAAATAGCAATATTCTAAATTAAAAAAGACATAACCAAATGCGGTATGTGACCTGAGAGTGGATTCTGGATGCTCAAATAAAACAAGGCACAACAGATGTAGAAGATATTTTTGGACAGGTGGGGAAATGAAAATATGGACTGTGTATTATTATTAGATAATGTTATTGAATTAACTAACTCTCTTGGCTGTGATAATATCATTGCAGTAAATAGGAGATGGAGGCTGAAATATATGTAGATGAAAGGTCAAGCTGTCTACAACTTACTTTCATATACATAGAAGGAGCACAAATACAGCAAATATATTAACACAGCAAATTTAGGTGAAATGTTACATGAGTCTTGCTATTCTGTTTCACTGCAGGTTTGAAAAATGTTCAGAATAAAACGTTGGGTATAACATGATCCTTCTAATTCCTGGGGGAGACTCAGCTTCTATCCTACCTCTTCTACAAACCATTCCCTCACTCCAAGTAGAGACTGTCGACCTTTCCTCTGGTTTATGACATTCTGTGCCATTCTGCTCTAAATTCAAGCTCTTGGGTATTTGGCTTCATCTCCCTAACCTATAGAATTCTCAGAAGACAGAAATCCTGCCCTGTTCACTTGATCCTCCCATCACAGCCCAGCATAAAGCTTGACCCTGAGATTTTCAGAGAATTTTTTGATGGATAAATTGAATGCATTGAAGAGAGTAACTTGACTAGGAGGCATCACAGGGCATTTCATCTCACTCCTATATTTTATCTGAACTTAAAAGCAAGCTACCACCACCACCAATCATTACCTCTGAAAAGGCACTGAGCTCCACTCTTGGCAAGGAGGTAGAGTGGTACTATAAGAACATATTACTTTAAACAAGGAATTTTCTTGGCTTATAAAGAGAAAGGAGACAGCTGCTTTCTCTTTCTAGAAAGAGTCTCCTTGAAAACCTAAGCATCCTGAGCCTCTTTGCTTAGTTCTAACCTTTTGAATGTAAATGGATATTTTCAGGGGCTGGATAAACCCTGTCTCCAGGTTTATAACAGATAGATGTCCCTAAGACTCAAGACCTCAGAGCCCCTTGAAATGTAAACACTTCTGGTGGTCAGCCTTAAAGCCTTCTCCTTATCTGACCCTTTGTTTCTGGAGGAGATAAAAGAAATTTTATTGTTTTTTCTTTTGCTTTGCTGTATAAATTGTGTGAAATTTCATCCTGACATATATGTGTGCACTCCATTGTGCTTGCTTAATAATAAATCAATTGTCTTTCTTTCCATATTGAGGCAAAGAGGTGTCTCTTTCTTGGTAGTACTTTTACTTTCTCAAGAGTATCGTGGTACAATCTCTTTGGAAGCTGAGTGACGATATTTCTTGAAGTGAAAACTTCACATTCTATTCCCATAACTAGGAATTTATCCCACTGATATACTCGCAGATGTGCACAGTGAGCAAAATTCTAGAGAAAAATATAAGTGTCCTTCACTAGGCACAGGTAAAATAAGTTATGAAGCAGTAATATCTTAAAATACATATGTGACTCGTCAAAAGAATGAGGTGGATTCCATGTACTGGCAAGGAAGGGACTCCATGATATACTGTCAAGTTATCAAAGTAAAGTGCAAAATGTCGAGTTTACTATAATAATGTGTGTATTATATATTTGTAGATACACAGATTTTTTTTGGAAGGACAAGGAAGAATCTATTATCTCAGGAAAGAGGGATTAGTGGCTGGCTGGGGAGAGTGTAAGAGATTTTTAATTTTCTTTTTTTCTTGTTTCCTGTTTACTTTCCTTCAATCATGTGAATATAATGTTCTATAACAAGTATACTGGTTTAAATGTAAATGAAACAAAGTTCAACAACCACAGAGACTGAGACATTAGAGACAACTTAGAGACATTAGAGACTTAGAGACAACTGTTGCATACACTAGATGCTCAATAAATATTTGAGGCTGAAACCTAAATTCCTTCTTTGTCTCACCCAAGGAGTTTGACCCTGGAGTTATTTGATCTTCAGGCCCAATTTTAATGCAACCTTTGTTGATTTTTGTGTATGCCCTGCATCTTCGTGTCGCCATCCCTTTGCTCATGCTGTTCTGTTGGCCAGGAGCGCCCTCTCCTCTGATCTCCCTTCTCCACCTGTTTGAAATGATACACATTTCTCAAGCCAACCTGAAATTCCACTCTCCAGTGAACTTTTCCTTAGACCTGCCTAGGGAAATGTTCTATCTCTTAAACCTGGGGTCTCATGGTAGCCCTACCTTCAGTCACTTATATATATATATTATGACTTATCTCGTTTTAATTTTATCTG
>NW_011888842.1:1447154-1452248 GCF_000151845.1 Pteropus vampyrus
TAGGAGGCATCACAGGGCATTTCATCTCACTCCTATATTTTATCTGAACTTAAAAGCAAGCTACCACCACCACCAATCATTACCTCTGAAAAGGCACTGAGCTCCACTCTTGGCAAGGAGGTAGAGTGGTACTATAAGAACATATTACTTTAAACAAGGAATTTTCTTGGCTTATAAAGAGAAAGGAGACAGCTGCTTTCTCTTTCTAGAAAGAGTCTCCTTGAAAACCTAAGCATCCTGAGCCTCTTTGCTTAGTTCTAACCTTTTGAATGTAAATGGATATTTTCAGGGGCTGGATAAACCCTGTCTCCAGGTTTATAACAGATAGATGTCCCTAAGACTCAAGACCTCAGAGCCCCTTGAAATGTAAACACTTCTGGTGGTCAGCCTTAAAGCCTTCTCCTTATCTGACCCTTTGTTTCTGGAGGAGATAAAAGAAATTTTATTGTTTTTTCTTTTGCTTTGCTGTATAAATTGTGTGAAATTTCATCCTGACATATATGTGTGCACTCCATTGTGCTTGCTTAATAATAAATCAATTGTCTTTCTTTCCATATTGAGGCAAAGAGGTGTCTCTTTCTTGGTAGTACTTTTACTTTCTCAAGAGTATCGTGGTACAATCTCTTTGGAAGCTGAGTGACGATATTTCTTGAAGTGAAAACTTCACATTCTATTCCCATAACTAGGAATTTATCCCACTGATATACTCGCAGATGTGCACAGTGAGCAAAATTCTAGAGAAAAATATAAGTGTCCTTCACTAGGCACAGGTAAAATAAGTTATGAAGCAGTAATATCTTAAAATACATATGTGACTCGTCAAAAGAATGAGGTGGATTCCATGTACTGGCAAGGAAGGGACTCCATGATATACTGTCAAGTTATCAAAGTAAAGTGCAAAATGTCGAGTTTACTATAATAATGTGTGTATTATATATTTGTAGATACACAGATTTTTTTTGGAAGGACAAGGAAGAATCTATTATCTCAGGAAAGAGGGATTAGTGGCTGGCTGGGGAGAGTGTAAGAGATTTTTAATTTTCTTTTTTTCTTGTTTCCTGTTTACTTTCCTTCAATCATGTGAATATAATGTTCTATAACAAGTATACTGGTTTAAATGTAAATGAAACAAAGTTCAACAACCACAGAGACTGAGACATTAGAGACAACTTAGAGACATTAGAGACTTAGAGACAACTGTTGCATACACTAGATGCTCAATAAATATTTGAGGCTGAAACCTAAATTTCTTCTTTGTCTCACCCAAGGAGTTTGACCCTGGAGTTATTTGATCTTCAGGCCCAATTTTAATGCAACCTTTGTTGATTTTTGTGTATGCCCTGCATCTTCGTGTCGCCATCCCTTTGCTCATGCTGTTCTGTTGGCCAGGAGCGCCCTCTCCTCTGATCTCCCTTCTCCACCTGTTTGAAATGATACACATTTCTCAAGCCAACCTGAAATTCCACTCTCCAGTGAACTTTTCCTTAGACCTGCCTAGGGAAATGTTCTATCTCTTAAACCTGGGGTCTCATGGTAGCCCTACCTTCAGTCACTTATATATATATATTATGACTTATCTCGTTTTAATTTTATCTGGACATGCGCCTTTTTACCTACAACTGTGCCTTCTTAGGCCAGTAAAACCATTCTCAGGGTTCTCCGCCCCTGCCCCTATCTAACCATACATGTTGAGTGCTATGTGGCCATCAACCCATTCCATTTTTAATAACTGGGATGTGAGTTTATGTTCCTTGGGTATCTCCCGTTGATTTCTTTACCAGAGTCCTGTTAGAGTCTCTTTATTTGTCTAAGTTCTACCTATACTCCAGTCAGCCTGCATCCCCTCTTCTTGCAGGCAGCCTTCCCTCATAGCTTGAACTCAAGGGGATAACTCTTCTTATCACTTATAGTAGTTAATATCTGAACAATTTATTGGAAATGATATGTGTAAAACGTGAAACACTTAAGATCACAGTGCTTTTAAGTAAGCAACTGGTATTTCTCAGTCTAAGAAATCACAATCCTCCAAACTGTATAATCATTCTGTGAATCTTTTCACATCCAAACATAAGTGCTAAGTCAAGGAAATGGATGCACAAGAGGATAAGGCTCTAGAGAGGAGACTGGGAACAAAGTTTCTTAGTGCTTCTGTGGCTATCTGAATTGGAAAGGGGAACGCTGTGCTCATTAAACCAGCAGTACTGACTTTACCGCTTTTCCAGGATGACTTAGTTCAAACTTTGTCTCCTTTCTTTTCTTGATTTTCCACATTTACAAAAAATGAAGCAGAAAGATCCACTTCAGTTCCTTCATGAAAAGAATCAATTTGACTAAAATTGAGATTTGGATAAGAACCACTCTGGATCTCTCTCTAGCTTTATATGTCACCATCACCCTGCCCCACCCCCAACATCTCTCTCTTTCTCTCTCTCTTTCTTTCCTCCCCCACCTCCTTCTCCTCCATCTCTTCCTCCTTTCTCTCTCTCTCTCTCTCTCTCTCTCTCTCTCTCTCTCTCTCTCTCCCCTTCTGGTTGCAATCTTTGACTAAAAACCTTTTTAAAGGCCAATTTGATATGCTTTCTTTGGCCATTGCTAAAAAATTATGCACCTCTAGTTTACATCAAATTGGAATTACAGAGGTGATAAAGCCTCTACAATTTTAGGGTCAAAAAGACCCTAAAATGCTTTCGAGAGTATTATTCTTAGTAGGTGTAGATAAGGCCATTAAATTATGAGTTTTATAAATTCTATCTAAATTAAACATTCACAATTGTTTTCTTTCACTTTTATGGAGATATGAACCTAAAAGCTTCATTTAAATTTCAAACTTTGAGGACGTTGAGAAAAGATACCAAAGCCTTTTAAAGCCTGATTCTTTTTAGTAATCTATAAGTTATAGAGCATTCAGCCTAAGACAGCTGAAGGAAAACCAGGACAGAGTCTGTAGGATTGTTAATACCATGAAAAATGGAAGCTATGAAGAAATAAACAGAAACGTGCTCACTTTGGCAGGGTGGGAAGGGGGTACAGTTCTTAAACTAAGAAAATTAATAAAAACTTTACAAAAAAATGCATGAGCAATATATACTCTCAGTACAGTAGTTTCGATAATACATACTGGTGGATTCTCTGTAAACACCAATTTCCTAAAATATGAAGAAGCTTCCTCCTTCATCTCTTCTGTTTTTACGACTAATCTTACCATTTATTTCAAATAGTAAATCTCCTGAGACAGTTTGACTCCACAGTGCATCCCCATAATTGCTTGTAGGTTTAGTATTCTGAACAATCTTAGAGACTAGGTGTTAAAAACATCTCTATGTTCTTCTGCCTCTGCGCTCTGTTTTTTGTGACATCCTAACCTCTTCAAAGCAGTGACTCAGGAGGAAGCTTTCAATTTGTTTTGCGGGCTTTAACGCTGAAATGCCCAAAGCCTTGAGCAGCCCTGGTCTTCTCTCTTGCCTCCTTCCCTTCCAGATCTTGTCCTCTGAAATTTAGCTCCTTGTTTAAAAAGCTCTTGACAATGGCTGAGGGCCTCAGAAGTCTCAGGAACATTTGGACTGAGACTATAGAACCTTGGAATTTGGTCTGAAGATCTCGAAGATGTGATAACAAGTTGTGCGAATATGTTACCAGGGTTCCTTCTTGCTTCCTCCCTGATACCAGTCTCTGGCTCAGCAAGATTCAAATCTTAATTTCTCAAAGCTAATAGCTCTTCTGCCCTCTTTTGGCTCATGTGAATCTGGAAAGTTTTGAGAGGATGGCTCAACAAATTTTTCTCTCAAAAGGCCAAAATATTTCAGAGAGTTAAGTTCTCGTTTCTTTTCTCTCTTTCTCTACATGATATATGTATTTTTCCCCCTCTCGATTAATTTATTAGTTTATCTCCAAGGCTCTCTCTCTGGGGAAAACCGAACATAAATCAGAAAAGCGAAAAAGAGAAGTCCACTTACCGTCTTCTGAACTACCAACACCATAATGGTTGCCACGGCAAAGACGAGACACAGAGCCAGTGTGACTGTGGTAAAATAGAAGTAACTGCGGCTAGTGGTCCCCAAGTGGCTGGCAACAGAGCCAGCTGGCACATGCATGGCTGCGTCTTGAGCAGGGGCCACTTGGTTGAGTGCTTGCTGCAGCCGTGGGTCCATTCTTATATAGTCTTCCCCGCATCACACCTTATCTCTCCTCATCTGATTCGGTTCTGGGCCCATCTCGGTTCCAAGAAGGATTCTCCCCTGCATCCTGGATCATGTGACTTGGAAAAAAACCTTCACGGGCTGCCTTGCGAAGAAACTCTTCTCTGGGGGCGTGAGGTGAAAGGCAGCAGCAAGGGTGGGGGAGAGGCTCATTTTTCATCTCCTGGGATTAATTTGAGGGCAGAGAAACTGTAGCTACAGAGAAGGTGGCTGATGTCAGAGGGCGAGTAGGAAAATGACAGTTCCCTATTCTGGGGTGTGTGTGTGTGTGTGCGTGTGTGTGTGTGTGTCTTTGTGTGTGTGTGTGTGTGTGTGTGCGCGCGCGCACATGCACAGAGTGACTTCTGTTTCATTTAGACTCAGCCACAAAACGCCTTCCTGCTCGAGAAGCTGCACATTGTCTTCAGGGAGGCCTGTGGCTCAGAAGACCATGTTGGAAAATCTCTCTCTGTTGGGGGCCTTGGGGAGGCTGCGTTCCTTGGATTGTAGTAGAATGACTCAAAATGGGTCGGTCTGACAATATCAGCTCCTGCTAAAATCTGGAATGCTACCAGATATATGAGAAGAAAGAGCCCACGAATGTAGAGATTTATCCAAACGGGAATAAGCTCATGGCAGCATGAAATTTGGGGACAGGTGCAAAGAGACTGTTTCAGGGCAGGATTCTGGAAACCCTGATTTTTTTAACAAAAAATTTCCACAGAGTTGTATCAGGATCTTTTAAACTTGCAGATAAACCTGGGCCTGCCATAAAACTCACAGAAAGGGGAAGGAATTGTCAGTGAGGGTGGGGGCGGGGAAGTGGTCCGGTATAGAATGTGGGGAGAGGGTGTGCTCTGTTTGGTGCATGCACATGCTGCATGTGGGTAGTTGCTGTGTAGAAAGTGTATGTGATGCA
>NW_011888842.1:1453148-1461835 GCF_000151845.1 Pteropus vampyrus
TCTAGGAGCTGCTGGTCTGGATATTCCTTCCAGGTGAATCCATAAAATCATAAATCCTAGATGTGGAAGAGTCATCAACAAAACATTTATATTTTGGGGGGCACTCTATAGAGTGGTAGACTGTATACCTATTTTACAGTCAAGGAAGCTGAGACCTCTTAATCCCAAGTTGAGATTCTGTGCCCCCCCCCACCAGTTTTGAAAAATAATTGATATATATCACTGTATAAGTTTAAGGTGTATAGTATGATTTTTTTTTGATATGATGATTACCACAGTAGGTTCAGCTAACATCGGCACTTGGTTTTGGAAGAAGCGGGTACACGCACTCATTTGGTCTCGTAATTAAGGTGGGAATTAAGCAAGCCAGTGTTTTTTTGGTGTGTGTACCTGGCTGGTTTGGGGAGAAGGCTGTGTCCTGCGGTGGCCACGGGCAGTGAGTGGGTAGTAGGGGGCTCTGTAATCTGCCCAGAGCTGCTGAGAACAGGCTGCTCCCTCGGCCTCTCTCTTCAGTCTCTTTGATGAAAGTGGAAAACTTCTGATTGTTGAATGGAAGCTGTGGGTGTTGAAAGAGGCTTTGCTTGAAGTGCAGGTCTTCCTGAAGGCCCGTGGGGCTGAGAAGGCAGTGGAAAAAAATGTTTGTCTTACAGTTACCCGTTTTGCATACAGTACAATGTTCTGGGAGGGAAGGCTGACACGGGGGAAAAATCAACCTTTGTGTTTACTCAGAACCTTCTGAGCAGTTGAGATTTTCATATTAGTTTGCTTTCCTAGCAGCTTGTGAGCCTGATTTCATTTCTCTCCCTGTGACACTCCTCTACTCACAAGACTTCGAAGGTTACCTAATTCCCACCCCCATTGGTCTAAACTTCTCCCTGCTTCCTACTTCCAGAAGCTAGTCTGGCCAACCTAGTGGCCCCATCCATTGTGCTAACTGCCTTCTTTCTCCTTTCTATTCAGCCACCCAATGTACAAACAGAAAGAGCCGTCATAAAATTTCCTGGTAAGTGATTTTCAAATCCTTTCCGGAAATGAGGTTGTGCAGGGAGTAAAACATGTAAGAAAGCAGAGCTCCCTTGGCAGAAGCAGACAGGACAAGAAGAAGGGTTGAACCCAGACTGCTCATTTTACTTTTGAATGGCCTGGGGTCTCTCCAAGATGGGATACAATTTGGAAACTTGGGATTTAGCTCAAAACCTTCATTGCTCAACTCTGAAAACTGAGATAAAGGAATGGAAATGACTTGTGGGAGTTCACATGGGGAAGGTAGAAACAAGCTTGGAGTCTCCTGTGCTCATTCTCATCCCTCCTCTGCTAATATTCCAGGCACACCCAGGCTTTTTTTCCACATTTTACTCACTGTTCCATTGCTTTAGGTCCTTCTTGTCCCCCCTCCCCCAGGACCCTGCCAGCCTGCCTCACCTCCTCCAGGAAAGCCCATTCAGATTGCTCAAGTCCACTGACATCCTTTCTCCAGAGGTCTCGATCTCTATGCCACCTAACATCGCATCTAATTGTCTACTAATTGTCTTGACATATGACTGTCAAGTATGTGAACATATGTGAGTTTTGCCTTCCCAATAAGACCGAGAGGCCCTGAGGGTAGTCTTCACCTTCCCAGTCTTCTTCTGATTCCTTGCATTCCACCCTGCATTACTTGGAGCTGGGCCTAGGTTTGATCAACCCTCAGTCAATGCTTGTGTTGACTTTGCGTTTATGAAAAAAAGAAAGTTCTAGAAGGTTGACTTATACAAAGGAATTCCATGACACATTTGCCTCTTCTCAACTGTTCCCCATTTCCCTGTCCAGATGGCTCACCTGGCTGGCAGCCTATCAGCCTTTATAGTCCAGTGTGACCCCATGAGACTGACCACTAGCCTTCTTTCAGGCTATAATTAGTAGTGAGTTATGGCTGAAGCATCTGAAACTCAGTAGGCAAGCAGAACTAATTTCTTATCCCTTCATGAAGGACCCTCATCTTCAAAAAGAACAACCAGCTCTAGACCCCCTCCCCAGACCCCACCATTGCTTCCCCATAGAAGTGACTATGAAATCTCTATCATGTAGACTAGTGGCTCCTAAAGTTTGGTCCCTGGACCAACGGTAGCAGAACTTCGTGGCACTGTAAATCCTTGGGCTCCACTCTAGACCTATTGAATCAAAACTAAGGCTGGGGTCCAGCAATTTGTGTTTTAACAAGCAACTGAGGGAGTTCTGATTCCTGAAGACATTTGCAAATCACAGGTTTAAAGGAAACAACCTAAGTTTCAGAACAAACCTCGAAGGGATTATCTGGTCCAGACTGTGACCTTTGGGCAGGTGAACTCCTATCCCCATGTTGTAGATGAGAAAACTGAGGCATAGAGAAATTTTTGTCCAGGGTCGTGTAGCTGGGGAATGTTGGCATAAAGACTCGTTTTTCTGCCCTTTTATTGAGTTTCCTTTCTAACTTCAAATAGGGCTGTAGGCTCTAAAAATACTATTGCTTATGCAGATGGAGATATATTTGTAATATTTATCTAAAGTTCTCTTGTGGTGTCACCTGTTAGAATGGCTATAATCAACAGCACAGGTAATAACAAATGCTGGAGAGGATGCAGAGAAAAAGGAACCCTCACACACTGCTGATGGGACTGCAAATTGATACAATCACTATGGAAAACAGTATAGAGTTTCCTCAAAAAACTAAGAGTTGATCCGGCAATCCTTCTACTGGATATTTACCCCAAAGACTTAAAAACATATCCCAAAAGATGTTTGCACACCGATGTTCATAGCAGCATTATTCATAGTGGCCAGGACATGGAAGCAACCAAAGTGTCCTACGATAGATGATTGGCTAAAGAAACTGTGGTACATGTATACAATGGAATATTACTCAGCCGTAAGAAGAGATGAAATACAGCCATTTGCAACAACATGGATGGAACTCGAGATAATCATGCTAAACGAAATAAGCCAGACAGAAAAAGTTGAAAATCACATGATATCACTTATATGTGGGATATACACCTAAAAGCAACAAACAAACAGGACAAACAAACAGAGACTCATGGACATGGACTATAGACTAGTGGTTACCAGAGAGTATAGGATCGGGGAGAAAGGGGGAGGTAGATGGGGTAAAGGGGGTCAAATATATGTTAGCTGAAGAAAAGTGGACTTTGGGTGGTAAGCACACAATAGAATATACAGATGTCAAATTATAATGTACACCCGAAAATTATATAATTGCATTAACCAATGTTACCCCAATAAACTTAATTAAAAAAAATAAAGTTCTCTTGTGGTGATCACTGTATGTGGTAGAAAGAAATATTTTAAAAACTATTGGTATATGCAAGACAAGGACAAACTCCCCCTAGGGTATTTTCAAGCAATAAAACATGCAATAAAACTGCCTACTGTGGAGGAAAGGTCCTGCCCCAATAACTGACATTAACTGAAGAGCCTTCTGTTTTACTGGGACTAACTTGAACAGATTGGACAAAGTAACAGACACTTCACTGAGAGGATGCCATGAAGACAAATACAGTACAGGGAAGGTTTAGAGCAGGGTCAGCAAACTATGGTCATGGACCAAATCTGGCCTGCCACCTATTTTATAAATAAAGTTTTATTGAAACATAGTCATGTCCCTTCATTTATATACTATCTAGCGTTGAGTTTGCACTATGACAGCACAGTTAAGACAGAGACCGCATGGCCCACAAGGTCTAAAATACTATTATTTAGCCTTTTACAGAAAAAGTTTGCCTACTTCTGGTTTAGAGTATTAAAATGAACTCACATCGAGATAACCAAAGCAGGCATTTGGAAAAAAGAAGAGAAATGTGTTTCCTAAGAGCCCTCTATAAAATCTTCACTTATGTTTACACTGCTAACTCATGTGAGGAGATTTTCATCCGAGATTCACTAATTGCAGAGGAGCTAGACGTCCCGATAGGTACGAGACAAAAGTACACTGCTAAAGAGGACATAGGTGTTACAGAAGACCTCTGGGAAATATATAGACAGGTATACTTTCAGTATGGGATATATGTGTTTGTGTTGATAAATAATATGTAGTATACAGGTACATACATATGAATATATATACATATACATGATATGCATATCCAAATATACACATACATACATACACACATACTTACATAAAAAAGTTATTCCTGCCTAATTTAAAAATATTTTGAGGCATAGATATATAAGATCTGAAGCCACTAAAACAAAACAAAAAGTAGGAGCCACGGTAGCAAAGTAGAGGGAAACTGAATGGATTAAGAAATCCTGGCTAATGACAGTTTCAGCAGTTGAGCACAATATGTGTACCTCTAAGCTTCCTAGTAACTAAGGCAAAAAAAAAAACACATTGGGTTGCATAACTCTCTTTGATCATGAAAAGCAGATGAGTTCAAAAAGAGAAATGGACCCTTTGCTGATTGTATAGGTGCTTTGAAATATATAACATATTCTGAAATGGTAGATGATTGTAATCTATGAATTTAAAGCATGCCATAGCAATGCATTAAGATAAGAGTTAATCTTAAGAAGTGAAAATACCAAAAGATTTAAAAAGAAATGTAGTTTTATGATTTTCAGTGATCCAGACCAAATGATAAACAAGTACTAGGGAAGTGGGAGATTCAAGGAAAAACAACAACAACAACAGAATATCACTTTCCTGGCCTCTATGGGCTTCCAGTAGAGTTGAAGGACTAGAAAACTCATAAGTCAATGGTCTTTAAGAATTTCCTTGTCATTTATAGAAGGGAGATGAGTCTACACTTTTTGCAAAGCTGAGGTAAGGTCCTTTCATATCGATAAAAAATAGATAAAGAAAGACTCAGGATGATGTGTGTGTTTGTTGGGCATTTGAGAGCTTACTCTTGCTGGGCACTGTCAATACAACAATGAACACAACAGACATCATTCCTACATTCATGAAGCTGATGACTGGGTAAGTGAAGTGAGTGATTGAAAAAGTAATTATAACAATATGCTGGATATTAATAACAGATGATTCAGGACATTACATGTATGCAGTGGGAAAACTCGAGCTCATCTGTCATTTTCTAGGGGCCTTCCTTGAGGTGAAATCTTTGACTTCTACTCTAGGTTTAGTAAAAATCCACCCAAACTCTAGTGGGTTGTTTCACTCCTTCCCCCTTCCATTTTATAATCTTGCAGCATCTCCTTTTGCCTGTGGTATCTGGTCAAATTTCCTTGCACATCCTTCCTGGTCTTCCCCTAAGCTTATTTTTTCAGCCTCTGATCTCATAAAATCCTCTCTCCATTCTAGGTGCACTGTTTATTCAGAATCCCTCCCCTCCTAATCCTTTACCTGACTCCATTTTTTTTTTTTTTTGCACAGGCAGTACCCTCATCGCACCATCAAATGCCTTTTCTTACAGCTCTTGGTCTGTAATTCAACATTTTTGGTAATTCAACCAAAAAAAAAAAAAACGTCGAAGTACCAAGGTTGAAATACCAACCTTGGTACTTCGACATTTTTTTTAAAGTTGCTGTTCAAATGTTGTTTCTACTCTGAGCTTCTACTCCCAACTTCCAGTAAGAAATACATTTCTCTTTTCTCTGCAGGTTTTCATAGCATACTTCTACCTCCAGTCAATAATAATGAGGGCAATAATAATTATTTTATGATTACAACCATCACCTTTATTTAGTGAGCTCATATTGTATGCCAAGCACATTACATTCATCATTTCACTTACTTTTTATAGTTATCCCATGAGTGCTATTATTCTCATTTGGCAGATAAGGAACTTGAGGCTTGAGGCTGACACAGATTTGCCTAAATGCAGAGCAAGTTGCTGTAACCACTATGCAATTATATTACCTGGATTCTAGGAGGCTACCTAGGGCTCTATCTCCCCAACTATGCTGTAAGAAACTTGAGAACACAACATGTCCCTGGGATAAATGACTTGCATGTATACACACCTAGCAGGCTCTCTATAAATGTTTAAACTGTACTTTTACCTAATAAATCTATTTAAATATATATATATTAAGAAAAACACAATTTTAAAAAGATACTCCTTCCCTTTTAAATTTTCATAAATAAGATCTAAAACATGAGCCTGTCCCAGAAAACAGATCCCAGATCTGGTCCTCTCCCTGACTCCTTCCCTCTTGCTGCCTTTCCAACCTCCAAATTCCTTGCCTCTAAGATATGGACACACATGTCTTGAAATAGAAGTGAATAAAAATTGTGACACATAGATATCTAAGGAAATTGGTGTTTTCTTAGAATGGTGTCGGAAAATTAATTGGTGGGCAAAGAATTAGATAAACAACTGTTATCTGGAGAAAAACAGTGGAGGGAGAGAAATCGAATGGTTCATTTCTCTGGTTGTGCTAGATTTTTGGACTGTAATGAGGGTGGAGTTTGACACTAAAAGTTGTCCTAAAGTGTTGTTTCCTCACGTTAGCAAAATAAGGAAGTGATATTTTTTTTTCTCTTTAAAGTGGGCTTTTTTTTTTCAATTTCTATGAAATTTGAAGCTCAATGGGTCTTGGTTTTGAAGTAAAACTTGGTTTATCCCTGGAATAAACTATTTCAAGTTGAACAGGTGCCGTAGCTATGCAATGCCACATGTTTTCAGTTGCGAAGGGACAAGTAAAGGAAGAAACATGTGAATCACAAGAATGCATCAATTCATTTTTCGTAGTTATTATTTTTACTGGGAAACAGAATGAAAAAGTCCCAACCTAACTTTGCTTGCTTAACGTCAAACTTTTGGCTGTGCAAACAGAGCGGGGCTTAGCTGACTGAAAATGCAGAAATGTGAAAGTCTGTACAGGGAATACTCAAATAATCAAGGGAATACACAAAAGATGCTAAAAAATGGAAAAATGTGTAGTGGAGCATATCTTTGGGAAATTCTCAGTAAAGCTTCAATAGTAACCCCTCATCCACAGGGATACATTCCAAGATCCCCTGTAGATACCTGAAACCATGAATAGTATCAAACTCTATATATTCTATATTTTTTCCTATACATTCATACTTATGAGAAAGTTTAACTTATAAATTAGCCACAGTAAGAGATCAACAATAACTAATAATAAGATAGAACAATTATAACAATATACTGTAATTCTCTCTCAAAATTTCTATTATACTATACTTACTCTTCTTCTTATGATAATGGGAGATGATACAATGCGTAAGTGATGAGATGAAGTGAGGTGAATGACGTAGGTATTGTGACATAGTGTTAGGCTACTACTGACCTGACCATGCATCAGATCAGAAGGAGGATCATTGAGCCATGACCATGTTGATTGTCAGATGTCAAAAACAGATGATGTCGATGGATGGGGAAATTTAATCTAATTTTTGAATCACTGTTGACCAATATAATTGAAAGTATAAAAAAGCACAACTGTGGATAGGGGGAGAATTATTGTAGAGAAGAGTGTGGATGTTTGAAGAAGGGTTCAGAGAAGTGACCTGGAAATACAGACCTGATTTCAAACCCTCTCCCCCTTCTTTCTACTCTGAACTAACATTTATTGAGAATCCACAGTAAGATAGGTGTTTGTAACCTTTGGGAAGGGGGCCTACTTAGTTACCCTATGTCTCAGTTGTTTTCACTGGTAATGTGACAACAATCATTTCCACTTTTAGGGTGGTGAAAAGATTGACAGTGTGTTTAAAACACCTTAGAACAGCTCCTGGTAAATAGTGGGCACTTGGTTTACATTTGTTGAAAGGATCTGAGTCTTTTCTTGACTTGAATTGTTAGACACTAATCCAGGTCAATAAACCATTGGGTACATATCTAGGAAACAAAAGTCCTCAATCATTGCTGGTCAAATCACCAAAGAGGTCCATTCCTCTTTTTCTTTTTCCATTTTTCACTCCCAAGCTCTTTTCTTCTTTCTTTTCTCATTTGTTCTTATTCTATTCTTGGTTCCTCTATTCCCTTCTGCCCCCCCCAGCTGCAATTTTACCAAGTATACTTCTCTCTTTTATTTTTGTTATGTATTTTTTGTCTCATATTATTTATAATGAATAGGTATTGCTTTTTGTAAAGAAGGTACTAGAAACAACCCATAATCCATACCCATCGAGGAGACCACATGTAATATCTTCGGATCACATTGAATATATGTTATACTCTTGCTTTCTTTACTTAAATATACGTAATTTCCTGCAGGCCATAGGAAAATCCATTGTTTCCTTGCCTGAACACCATGTACTAACTTTCAATACCTCTTTCCAAAGAATGTGAAATGTGTAAGAAATGAAATTAAATTTCTCCTTCTGAAACCAGCCCACAGAGTGGCTGACACAGCCCCGTGTGTCCTTTTCTTCTCGCTCTGTAACATTGATCTCTGGGATAGCCCCTCTGTCCTCTGCATCATAAACTGGAAGCATAGCTGACAACAGGCAGAAAACCCTTTATGGGAACTGAGAGGGAACAAGGTGTCAGTCCAAGCGACTCATCTGTCAGTCTGGCAAAACCTTAGAAGATAATTCCCCTGTTTCTAGAGAACAGGAATCCAGGCAGAGTTTGGCAAGTTGATTCCAGCTTGTGAGCCTCACCTCCCCGTGGAGTCCTGCCTTTGGTTTCCCTGTGCATGTCCCTTTGAGAATCCAGGCTGAGCAAAACTGACCCAGCTCTTCTAAACTTCATGGAACCAGGGAACCCCACTTC
>NW_011888842.1:1461990-1467026 GCF_000151845.1 Pteropus vampyrus
GTAGCCAGGAGACTCACTGTCAGAACTGTTAAAGCACCAGGGATGCTCACTCCCATTACAGCAAGGCGTGTGGTGGAGCATGGGACACTGGTCCCAAGGTGACCTTGTGTTCTAGGATCTGATGAATCTTGGCCTCCCCAGATTGCCATTTAGCTGGTGAAAATTGAAGCCCCTTCCACCAAAATGGAAGAGCTAATCCTCAAATGCATCTGGAATTGCAAGGACCCTCAAAGGGCAAAAACAATCTTGAAGAGAAAGAACAAAGTTGGAGGACTCACATTTCCTGGTTTCAAAACTTACTACAAAGCTACAACAAAAGTCATCGAAACATGTGGTATGGGCATAATGATAGACCACTGGACTAGAATTGAGAATCCAGAAATAAGTCCATATATCTATGGTCAATTGATTTTGAACATGGGGGGAAAAATAGCCTCTTCAACAAATGATATTAGGGCAACTGGATATCTATATGCAAAGAATGAAATTGAACTCCTAACTTATACCATATAAAATCTTCATGACCTCAGATTAGGCAATGAATTCTTAGATATACCAAAAGCATGAACAACAAAAGGAAAATAGATAAATTGAACTTAATCAAAATTAAAAACTTTGTACATCAAGGACATCATGAAGAAAGTGAAAAGTCAATCTACAGAAGAGGGGAAATTATTTGCAAGCCATACAGCTAATAAAAGTCTAGTATTCAGTATGTACAAAGAACTCTTACAACGGAATAACAAAAATCAAACAACCTAATTTTAAAAATAGATAAACGAATAGACATTTTTCTAAAGAATATGTACAAATGGCCACAAAACACATGAAAAGATATTAGTTTTTATGGAAATGGAAATCAAAATCACAATGAGACACCACTTCACACCCACTAGGGTGGCTATAGTAATAAAAAAAAAAAGAAAAGAAGAGAAATCAAACCCCTTATACATTGCTGGTGGGAATGTAAAATTGTTCAGCCACTGTGGAAAATACAGGAACTCCTCACTTAATTTTGTCATATAATGAAACCAATTTTGCCATAGGCTAATTGATATAAACAAGAAGTAAGTTCCTACAATATCTCATCAACATTATAAGGAAATGACATTGAACTAAACGATATTATTTAAGGACCTGCTGTAGATTGCTGTTTCCTCAAAAAGTTCAACATAGAATTACTAATGTCCTAGCAATTTCATTCTTACGCATATACCCTCAAGAATCAAAAACAAGTAATTAAGCACATGTACACATGTGTTTGTAGGAGCACTATTCACTATAATTTAAGTTGCCCATTCTATCAGTGGACAAATTGTGGTATGTCCATACAATATAATATTATTTGGCCATAAAAAGGAATGAGGTACTGATATATGCTACAATATGGATGCACGCTTAGGGTGTGTGCTAAATGAGAGAAGCCACACACAAAAGGTCACATATATTGTATGACTTTATTTATATGAAATATCCAGAATAAGTAAATTTATAGATATAGAAAGCAGATTTGTGATTGCCAGGGGCTAAAGGAAGGGAGGAATGGAAGTGCTATGAACTCAGTTGTGCCCCAACCCCCTTACACATTGACACCCTATCCTTCAATGTCATGGTATTTTAAAATGGGGCCTTTGGTAATTAATTAGGTTTAGATGAAGTCATAAAGAAAGAGCCTTGAAAACTGTGGGAAAATAAATTTCTGTTAATTAAGCCAAAAAAAAAAAAAAGCCATTGAGGAAGTTGTTGCCTTGCTGCACTGGGGTTGAGGACTAATTGATTAATCGTAGGTTAAAATAAGAGGATCTAATTTCTCCATCAGAGTCCACTGGAGAACATCAGTAATGTGATTAAAGAATTACAAGCAAAAACTAGAAACAACAAGAAAAAAATACACATGAATGTGGATTTGACCTGAGAATGAGTATGAGCTTAAGAGGGCAGAACTTGGCTAGTGTCACCTGTTATATTCATTCTGTGGCCACTGGTTTCTGGTCCTGGGTTCATCTATATCACTGCCTCTGAAGCTTTAATTATGCATAGGAGTTGCCTGGAGATCTTGTTAAAATGTCGATTCTAATTCAGTAGGTCTGTGATCGGGCTGACCACATTTCTAACAAGTTATGTTAATCCTGATGCTGTCCCTCCAAGAGCAATACTTTGAATAGCAAGGATCAATAATCAAACCTACATGTACCTCACTTAGAAGAATACAGCAGAAGTATGGCAGGCCAAGAGGGCAGCACCAGGCATGTCTCTTCAGTGAGGGCCTTGATGGCAATCCAGGGGATATTTTCTGCCACCTCCCCCAAACACAAGTATTGACCTTGTAATGAGAGTCTGGTTTAAAAGCCCTAAGCTTCATTGGAGCCAATATCTGTTTTTCAGCTTCCAGGTCCCACAAGATGAGAAGCCCTTTCCACCAGGTGTTCATAGTTCATTCACAGTCTGTTCAGTTTAGAGGCAGTTTATCTATCAGGGGCCATTTTCCCCATAAGCAGTGTTGGTCCGCCTTTATCAGGGAATAGTGCTATGAAGTGGATCCACTGTCATTTCCCCATAGAGAAGTTGAAGGCATATTTTTAAACCTTTACTCATATTCGCCAATTTTTTTTTTTCTGAGCTACAAAGATCACAACGAAGTCTACAATAATCTGTCTCCCTTGCAGTTAGGGTGGAGCCATGTGTCTAGTTTGAAGCAATGAAATACAATGAGGAGTTATGAGTTGGCATATTTCTCTGATCTCATTCTCAGCTAATGAGTTAGGTGCAAAAGATCCAGTAAAAGACTCCAGGGAAGGCCTCTGGGGCATAGTGGAATCTCAAGGTGGAGGGAGAACAATAGTATGGACAGAGAGATGTCTAATATTAATAATTACACTGAATTACACTGGAACAATAGGTCTAAATGGGCACATCTTAGCCAAATCATACTATTTACGGTCATTCTAGGTGTAATCCATTTTGTTAGTACCCAACAAATTCTTCAGTAAAACAATGTGATTTACCATTGCTTCAAAAGCTGTATTTATGTGTAGGAGAGAGGGATATAGTGAAGCAATGAGCCCAGTTACCAGGTAGATAAGGGACAAAATCAAGGACCACCCATGGTGATCTATTCATGTTTGAGTAACATGGATGAGAAAATTCAGAGTCAGAGAGATGACTTTTCAATGGCACATCATAAGCTGATGACGGAATTGGACCTCAAACTCTGGGTCTCTTTCTTTTGACAGTGTTCCTCTCTATCTCACTACATCAGTCAGGGTAATACTAGGATGTGCAGTAGTAACAAGTTAGTCCTGCAATACCAGGGTCTTAATACAATAAAAATTTATTTTTCAACTGTGTGAAGTCTGGTGGCTGATAGGAAGCCCTTGTGGGCTTCAAGGTGGCTGTGGAGAAGGAAGACAGTGTGGAAAACTGCATATGGGATATTCTATGGGACAAGCCTGGGAGCGACGTATATCATTGCTGCCTGTATTCTATTGTTCAGACCTCGGTCATATGATCCCAGGCTAAATACAGGAGATGCTGGAAAATGTAGTCTTTTTGTGTGTCCAGGAAGAAGAAATAGTGTGGCAAACATAAGGCATTTTCTCCACACACTGTCAGAACTATGCTTTAACAATTGTATAGAAAACTATATAAATAAAACTGAGGGCCTCATGAGTGCAGCAGAATATCCTCACCCATGCTCTCATCCTTCATAAGAAACTGTATTAGTCTGCTCATGCTGCTATAAAAAATTACCACAGACTAGGTGACTGAAACCACAGACATTTGTTTCTTCCAGCTCTGGAGGATGATGCCACCACGTTTAGGTTCTGATGGCAGCTCTCTTTCTGGGTTGCAGATGGCTGCCTTCTTGCAATGCCTCATATGGTGGAGAGAAAGAGCAAGCTCTCTGATCTTTTATAGGGGCACTAATTTCTTATTATAAGGACCACATTCTCATGATCTCATCTAAACCTAATAACCTCCAAAGGCCTCATCTCTAAATAGCATCACATTGTGGGGCGGGGGTATAATATATGAATTTCAGAAAGATATAAACATTTAGCCCATTACAGAGACCTCTGCCATTTTCTGCCTATACCCAGAACACTATATAATTAGAAATATGGATCCTTGGGTTCTGGCACACTAGTGACTCTGGGAGCTGGAGTCTCTAGTAATGTGACTTCTTGATGCATAAGCTTCCTCCAATATCTACCTTTAGAGCTCTTGAAATAATGAACATGAAGGAAATTTGTGGAAAGGGATGGTGATTATTATGCCACCAGAGGGGGAGAAATTGTATGTTTTTTTTTTTTATTTAACACAAATTTTGAGCACTAAATGTGAAACATTTTCCTAGAAACTGAAGATATGATGTTGACCAATAGCACATTTGCTAGCTGTACAAATCCTCTTAGGCTTTTTTTGTCTAGTCAGGGACATATACATTACTTTTATAATTATTTGAATCAAACATAATTATGGATTGTAATTAGTGCTATGAAGGAAAGGCACCCAGTTTGGAAGTAATCATTAATGACGATGATGACAACACTTTGAGATCTTACTATGTGCTCGACAATGTTTGATGTACTTGACATATACTATCTCAATTATCTTATTTTCTTGATTATTCCTCACAACCACAGTATTATCTAGGTATTAATATTCTTTCATTTTTACAGAACTAGTTGGAGAAAAAAGGGATGACTCTTAGAAAAAGGGAGCAGCAAATATACAACTCCTCTTGTTGGAAAACACATGGAACATGACACATTTGAGGAACTGAAAGAATGATGAAGTATTTGGAATTATTTCCTGTAAAAGTTCTAGAAGAAAGACTTCTCCATTCTCATCAAAGAATGAATGTTTTGAAGGGCAGAGGAGAGAAGCCAATATAGAAGTTTGTCATTGGGTATAAAATTCAGCTATCTATAAAATACACTGACTTAACAAATTTATGGAGAATTTGATTTAAAAGTTTCGTATCTGAAGTCCTCATAACGTTACCACAACAGCTCAGAGAAATCTAGTCTTCT
>NW_011888842.1:1467076-1471256 GCF_000151845.1 Pteropus vampyrus
ATGCCTCATATGGTGGAGAGAAAGAGCAAGCTCTCTGATCTTTTATAGGGGCACTAATTTCTTATTATAAGGACCACATTCTCATGATCTCATCTAAACCTAATAACGTCCAAAGGCCTCATCTCTAAATAGCATCACATTGTGGGGCGGGGCTATAATATATGAATTTCAGAAAGATATAAACATTTAGCCCATTACAGAGACCTCTGCCATTTTCTGCCTATACCCAGAACACTATATAATTAGAAATATGGATCCTTGGGTTCTGGCACACTAGTGACTCTGGGAGCTGGAGTCTCTAGTAATGTGACTTCTTGATGCATAAGCTTCCTCCAATATCTACCTTTAGAGCTCTTGAAATAATGAACATGAAGGAAATTTGTGGAAAGGGATGGTGATTATTATGCCACCAGAGGGGGAGAAATTGTATGTTTTTTTTTTTTATTTAACACAAATTTTGAGCACTAAATGTGAAACATTTTCCTAGAAACTGAAGATATGATGTTGACCAATAGCACATTTGCTAGCTGTACAAATCCTCTTAGGCTTTTTTTGTCTAGTCAGGGACATATACATTACTTTTATAATTATTTGAATCAAACATAATTATGGATTGTAATTAGTGCTATGAAGGAAAGGCACCCAGTTTGGAAGTAATCATTAATGACGATGATGACAACACTTTGAGATCTTACTATGTGCTCGACAATGTTTGATGTACTTGACATATACTATCTCAATTATCTTATTTTCTTGATTATTCCTCACAACCACAGTATTATCTAGGTATTAATATTCTTTCATTTTTACAGAACTAGTTGGAGAAAAAAGGGATGACTCTTAGAAAAAGGGAGCAGCAAATATACAACTCCTCTTGTTGGAAAACACATGGAACATGACACATTTGAGGAACTGAAAGAATGATGAAGTATTTGGAATTATTTCCTGTAAAAGTTCTAGAAGAAAGACTTCTCCATTCTCATCAAAGAATGAATGTTTTGAAGGGCAGAGGAGAGAAGCCAATATAGAAGTTTGTCATTGGGTATAAAATTCAGCTATCTATAAAATACACTGACTTAACAAATTTATGGAGAATTTGATTTAAAAGTTTCGTATCTGAAGTCCTCATAACGTTACCACAACAGCTCAGAGAAATCTAGTCTTCTAGATTCTAGGTAGATGCATAAAATTTCAAAACCGTGAGGAGATAATGTAGGATTTGTTAGCACTTTCCTTCTTTTAAACTATGCAGGTAGGTTTGGGAGTTGCTGAGGTTTTGTAGAGAACACAGTTCAAGGAGGAATCCTTCCACTTGACCTTATTTAAATCTGCAGTGTAGGTTTGGGTTAGTAACAATTTTGTAAAATACAGTGATAGCTTATCTAGTCTGGCTTATAGAAGGAAATATGCTTCATAAAACAAGATCAGCTCTTTTAAAAGTTGGAGTTTGATTTTTTCCGCTAGGCAGCTTTTCGTTTTCATTGAATTGACTTTGATGTGAAATTTTCTGGCATTTCTTAATTCTGTAGAGGAGATTTCTCCCTTTGAAACTGAGATGTGTACATGTATTATTACATTTGTTATTATGTCTCTGACAGATGCCTGTGTTCGTGCATGTACTCACAGTATTTATTCAGCACTTACTATATGCTAGATTCTGGGAATGCTACAGTGAGCATATCGAGCAAGGCTCATATCTTCATGGTCATGGAATTTATAATCTGAAGGTGCTTATAGACATTCAGCAAAAAAGATAGAGAAATGAAAATTGTATTGAATGCTCAAGTGAAAAAGCACAGGTTACTATGAGGCCGAATAACAAGAGAATCTACCTGAGAATGAATGACGAGCTGGATAGCTTCTGTTCACCTTTATCATCCTTCCTCCCACTCTTCTCCCCACTCCCTGGAGGCTGACCTGCATGGAATGCCTGAAAGGGCTCCTCTGCTCCTAGTTGGGGATTGGCCGTTGGGAGAATGGGAGAAAAAAGAGGTTGAGGTATTCATTTTCCTAGTTCATTCTCTACCAGATCTCCCTGCTTAGTTTGACCCTCTACTGAAAGCCACCAATTCTTTAAAGTAGCTGTCTTACAACTTCTCTTTCCAGGTTCTTATACATGTTCCCTCCACTCCTGCTTTTGGCCTGAGCAAGGTAAAGTCTACCTGTTGTTGCTAGCCACAAAGCACTGTGTTATCTCTTGTTGGTGTTTCTAAATCATGTCCATACCTTTGTATATAGCCCCTTTATTAACATTTTACTCCACTTAGTATGTGGCATCTTTTTCCTGCCAGGGCCCTTACTGATATATATCCAAGAGTATATATATATATTTTTGAGGATATGGCTTTTAAGTTGAAACCTGAAATGTCAGAAATTGTGGACCAATAAATTAATGGGAGGAAGTGGATTTTAGAAAGAGAAGAGTGTATCTGAGGGCTCCAAGGCCAGAAAGAATTTTATACATTCAAGGGTCATATAGGGGAGATATATAAGTGTAGGACAAAGGAGAGGTGGTACCAGATGATGCTAGAGAAGTGAACAGGGACAATCACCTGGCTTTGTAGTTGCTATTAGGAAATTTGGATTTAATCTGAGTGCAAAGGTAACCATTGAAGAAGCTTAGGTAGGAGAGTGTCATGATCAAATTTGATCGATTTATTTATTAATTTGCTTAGGGTTATTAATTGACACTTCTTGTATGCCAAGACCTGTACAGAGTATGGGGGAGAGGGAGGCAGGTATAGACTCATATAAGACATAGCCCTTCCAACAAGTAGCCTACTAAAAGAGTTAGGATATGAGTTTGTAGAATGCTAATATAATACATGATATAAGTAGTATGAAAGGAAGCACTAACAACAGATTGTTTTCAGTGGAGATAAATAGGGAAGACTTCCTGGAGGTGGTAGCATCTGAGTGGGGCTTTAAAGGATAGCTAGATCTTAGATATTAACAATGGAAAAGAAATCCAGGAAAAGAGAACTGTATTAGGCAGTACGATTCAAAGTATCTGGTCTGAGTACCAATGAAATAAGAAACTTGTGTTTGAATGTAAGTGCATTGCTTCCTTCATCAAGAGAGTCTTACAGTGGGCCACCTGATATTTGTAGGTAAGAGATGGAGGAGTAGAGAGAGAAAGAGAAGTTTGATAATGTGGGATGCACCCAGATCCCAGAAGGATGCAAACAGCTGGGTAAGGAGTTAGTTGGAATACAGAGAGGGGAAGTGAGGCCGTAGCTTCTGCAGAGAAGATTTTCTGCGGGTCCTTGAGTCAACGGGCTATGCCAACCTCAAGAGTGTTGCTGCATCATCATTACTATAATCCACATCATCACAGCTGCCATTTATGGAGTGCTCATTATGTATCAGGCACAGCAATAGGCACTTTCCATGCACTATCTCATAGGAACTTCCCAATAACCCTAGGAGACTAGAATTTTCACCCTCATTTTACCAATGAAGATACTGAGGTTCACAGAGTCCCTCGACTTGCCCAAGTCATATAGTTAGAAAGTGATAGAAAGGAATTGGAAACCAGTTCCACCTTAGCATCCGACATCAGTTCTTATACTGTACACATTACTTCTTGCTGTGATCCTCTTCTTCCTCCTCAACTCCAGCACTCGGCAAAATACAAGTTGGTGTATGCTCGGCTGATTATTGCTACGATTATAATTTTTCTCAGCAGATGCCAGGGTTAGGGCATTACCTCTCCTCCGAAGTGGTACAAACGAGAAAATAGGAAGCATCCAAATAAGACACCCTTCTTCTTGAAATAGGAATCTATATTCTAGACAGATTAGAATTGAGATCAGCTATTGAATGAATTATGGATCCAGATGAGTTGCCCACAATAATGTTTAAGGACAGGGTGAAATACTTACTAAGAAAAGGTGCCGACCTTTGAGTGACATCACTCTGTCCACCCAAAGATTTCCACAGACCCTAAGTCATGGCTTATTTACCCAAATGTTTAAAAACAAATTAGTCAGTGTCCTTACTAACAAACACTTTCTTACATGTAATGGAATATAAACATATCTCCTCCTTGCTGGGTTGGGAGGATTAAATGAAATCCCTTATGTGAAAACACTAATGTTTGAAAAAATAAATATATGTTGCTATTTTATTTTAGTGAAATGAGAGGGTCACAAAATGTGGTCCAGGGACTCCTGAGGAT
>NW_011888842.1:1472951-1486267 GCF_000151845.1 Pteropus vampyrus
GGTCCAACTCACCAGACAAATCACTTTTTAACCCTTTTAATTATTTCTTCTGGCATATGCTTCTATATTTCTAGCAAATGTGCTTATATTGTTATTTATTGATTTATTAATGTTAGACTTCCATTGACTTCCTGCTATAGTAGATGGAAATTTAGAGCTTTTATACATCTCATTTATCCTCTCCTCTTATCTTAATATTTATATCACAGTCCTTGGATGAATTAGAATCAGTGTTTATATTTTTATAATCATGAAAATATTGTTCACTGCAGAGTCCAAGTAATATCTTATGATCATTTATTTTCTTGTATAACTTTGTACCTCTTTGAGTTAACAATTGCCTCTTTACCCCCAGGTAGTGTGGGGGTTTTTTTACCTCCTTCGCTTATTACATATTTTTTTACCCAGTCTATGAGAGCAGCAATTTTTTTCTCCTATTTAAATCAGAAGCTGACAAACTTTTTCTGTATAGAATCACATAGTAAAAATTTTACACTTTTTAGTTTAGACAGTCTCTGTTGCAACTACTCGACTCAGCTGTTGTAGAGGGAACACAGTCACAGGCAATATGTAAATGAGCTACAGACAATATGTAAATGAATGAGTGTGGCTGTATTACAATAAAACTTTATTTACAAGACCATGTAGCAGGCAGAATTGGAACATGGGCTGGAGTTTGCCAACCTGTGTTCTAAATGGTAAAACGTATCAGATATTAATTTGTCCCATTTTCTATTTTCCTGCAGCCCTTGTATTGGAATTCTCTATCCTGCTGCTGTCTATACTGCTTGTTCTCTTTGTGTCCTGCCCTGTTGGCATCCTGGAACTTCCTTTCACCGCTTTCTTATTTTGAACCCCTTGTTTCTTAAGTCTCTGCATCTTCCTCTTTCTTGTTGTATTCCTTTATTTAGCTGAAGGACGTTCTCAAGTAACTTCCTAAAAAACAGGGTGTGTATAGGAGGTAAATTTTCTGAGTCTCCATATGTCTAAAAATGTCTATATGCTTCCCTTATGTTTGTTGATATTGTAGCTAAGTAATGGACTCTAGATTAAAAATTCCCTCAGAAGCTTGAAGGCTTTCTCCAATTGTTTTCCAACTTCTGGTATTTCTGGTGGAAGTCTGATTGCAGTTCTGATTCCCAATTGTTTGTGTGTGATCTTCTTCTCTTCCCCGTCCTCCATCTAGGAGCTTTTAGGATCATCATCTGTGGACTTCTGAAATACCATGGGGATGTGTCTTGGCATGATCATTTTCAGCTCCATGTCTCATCTCTGTCCTCTTCTGTGTCTGATATATGTGAGTCTGGAACTTCTTCAGTTTCCCCAGATACTAGCTCTTCTGTCTTTTGCTTGTAGAGTGGCCATCAGGGTCTATGGGGCTGGGAGCAGGGGACAAGGCATCTAAGAATTTAACTCTTCCTGTTCTGAGATGTGAAGCCTCATGTCTTGGCCCTTGTTTCAAGGGAGCTTCATCTTGCTGGTGTTCTGCAGGATTCATGATTATGTTCAGTAAATGCCTTCCAGGCCCTTTAAATTGATGTTCTCTCTACTCTACTAAGTCAATCATTGCTCATATGTCTATATCTTGTCCTCCCAAATTTGATTATGTAATTTCTTGTCCGCTTATGCTGGCTCAAAGTGGGCTTTATACAAATATTTAGTGAATGGGATGACTATGTGTTCAGTGAAATGGTTTGATGGTAGCAGAGGCTTCATTCAGGTGGGAAACCCTGGGAGATAATGCTAAAAGAAGCTGAGCCCATATTATGAAGAGCCTTGAGCACTAGGCCAAGGAGTGTATGCTTTTCCAGTTGGAAGATTTTTGATGGTTTTCCATTGTGGTGGAAAGTGGTAGTTGAAGGATATTTTTCTGGCTGTGGTATAAAGATTAGTGTGAAAGGAGTATACATGTAGGGGAATAGAATGTCATGAACTCACAAGAACCTGGAAGAAAAGAAGGATAGTAGGGGAAGAATCAATAGCATTTATGTTATGATTCAATATGGGGAGTTAGAAATGAATCTCAAAGACTGGTGGTACCATTAGTAGAAAGAACAGTAGAAAGGATTGTGGGGGGATGGGGAAGAGTAGATAATGGTTTTTGTTTGTCATATTTGAGACAATAAAGGAACATCCAAGTGGAAACATTTAGCTGGCAGTTGGCTATACTAAAGGTAGAGACTGGAAATATAGATCAGGAAGTTATTCTTACAGACAAATCAAAGGAGAGAATGACATGAAGAAAGATTGTTACGTGCTCAAGTCACATCAATGACAATAGACAGACCCAGAATTTGAAGTCAGATCTTTCTAAATTCATTCTCATGTTCAAGCACAATAGAGTACTAAGATTTTGTCCAGATGCAGCCCAGAAGAGCAGTGGCTTAGGACTGGCCTTGGGAAAATTCACGTTTAGTGGGGCATGTGACTTCTTAAGAATGAAGATGAAAAATGCACTAGAAAGCTGATGAGGTGTGAGAGAAGAATGTGGATGCCACAAGACTCCTCAGAGTCTGAACGGGAGGGAAAAACCTGGAAACTTTGGTAGGCCTGGCGGAGCTGAGGGCTGCTGCAGACCCCACCTGCTTTCACTCTGATGACTTCCCACAAAACATCAGCTGCACTTTCTTTACTTACACTTTCTACCCTGCCTGCTGCTATGGTTCAGGCCAGAGAAAACTATGGCCAAGTTGCAATTCTCAGAACCCAGGAAGGGCCGACACCCTGCATGTTTTCTTCCTCTCTCTCGGTCAGCTCAGGCCAGCCTGAGACAATCATGGGGAGGTGGCATTTAGAGATTTTCAGAAGTGTCTCACACAGGGAAGGACTTCTGGGCTCTTCCCACTGGGCCCCCTCCCTGTCCTATGCCTTAGTGTTCATGGCATGGTCTGAGGAAGGAAGAGGAAGCAGGTGCCATGAGAGTAGGGGTAAGGGGTGTGTAGGTTCTGAAACAATATGAGAAACCTCCAAAGCCAGCAAAAAAAAAAAAAAAAAAAAAAAGTGTTGTTTCTGGAATTTGGAATTCAAAGTTTTTCACACTCAACATTTCTATGACTAGAAGGTGAGATAAAAATCTATGTCATTCCATTGGTTTTCACCTTTGTTTTAAATTATCAGATTTTAAACAGAAATTATTGGTGTGATATTGTTTCCTCTTCTAAAATGTGGTTTAATTTCGTAAAGAGCCAAGTAAGACGGCAGAGCTGAATCATAGGAAGTGTCAGCATGCAAGCTGTGCGCCTGTGATTACAAAACTCTGGCCGAGTAACCTTGCTATTCTCTTTGAAAAAGTGTTCCTTAATCCTAGGTTTGTGTATTTTACTAGGGACATTTCCTTTTTCTTTTTTGATTTCATGTAGAGAATGTTTAATCTAGTGAGAAAGTGTGGATCTGGAGTTTGAATCCCACCTCCTCCTCTTCCTTACTGGGTAATACTGGGACAGTGGCCTAACTTGTTTTTTTTAATTTAAATTTTAACTTTTTTTTATTACAGTTGACATTTAATATTATATTAGTTTCAGGTATACAGCATAATAGTTAGACATTCATATAACTTACGAAGTGATCCCTTAATAAGTTTAGTACCCACCTGGCTCCATACATAGTTATTATAATATTATTGACTATATTTCCTGTGCTGTACTTTATATTACTTAACTTCTCTGAGACTCAGTTGTCTCCCTACAAATGCAGATAAGACCACAGAGAATATAAATATAAATATACTGAATAATATATAATTGATTATTAATATATATTATATATCATTAATTATTGTATTTATATGATTAGTGCATTGCTGGTACTTAGATGCTGAAATTGTGTTAATTCCTCCCATTGAACGAGACTGGATAATTTTTTTTCTATTTCTAGTCACTGACTCACCAAAAAAATTAATTTACTGTATGCTGCTAATTCAAGGGAGAGAATTGTGGGTGTTTGTGTTTTGGACCTTATTTTTAGATATTACAAAAATGTTCCATCCACTGGATTTTGAAATTAAAAATGGGAAACATTATTTAAACCTGAATCATAAATTACAACAAATAAAAATGTTACATGTATGGTTTTAGTTCTATATTATAGGTATTAAAGGAGAAAGAGAGGAGGGAGGGAGAGAGAAGGAGGAGAAGGAAGAGAAGGGGTAAAAAAGGGAAGGGGAAAAGGGGAGATAGACACAAAATCAGCAGAGATCATAAAAGACACAACAAGGACAAGCTTCACTGTGTTTCAGCACTGGTGTCTGCGGATTTGGGGAAAGGCTTCACGGAAGGAGTGATCCTATACCGGGTCTCAAAGGAAACGCAGTAACTTGTTAGGCAGACAAGATTGTTAAATGTGGGGCGGGGAGGGAGTGGGGGAGATGGGGAGTACGCTCTGGATAGAGAAAAATTTTGATCAGCTTTTGGAATGACCCAGTCCTGTCTGAGCTGGGAACTGACTTATTTGAAACATAGATGTTTGTGCTCAGGGAGTAGTGTGGCAGGTGATTAAGATCATAAATGTTGCAGGCAGATGAAAATAGATTTAATCTTGATTTACTAGCTGCGTGGCTTTGGTCAAACTGTTCATTCTTTCTGAGCTCTAGCTTCTTCATCTTTAAAAGGAAGATGAAATTCAGAAATGTAAAGTTTAAGTGAACTGACATAACACTCGTAAAAGCTTTGTGCATTGCTGGACACACAGTAGACCTTCAAATCGAAACCATTATTCTTATTTTAATATATTGGATCTTTGGTGTAGTAGAATCTTAATCCTACTGGTGCTCTGAGCAAGTTGAGTCGGAGGTGAGAAGCTATCCCTTGTGAAAACTTTGATTCTGTATTATTTATGACTTTTTAATTCTCCTCTTGAAACTTCTCAGAAACTTTTCCGAATCACAGTAACTCGGGTATCAATGTTGACATTTTCCTTTGGAGTGCATCTCCCTCTGTATTTTCTAAGGCTGAAATGAAATCAAACCGAAGGTGAGAGATTCACCATCTTCATTGTAGATTACCTCTTGGTGGAAAAAAAAACCTTAAAGCATTAGCTCCTGAGAGCTAAGCTCTTCAGAAGACTATCAGCCACACCTCAGTACAAAGCTGTTTCAAGCCTGTAATTATGATACCTTATGGAGTGGATGCTGTAGATCTGGGTCAGCTCTCTTAGAATAGACACGCACGTACAGGATGTAGAGAGAGCAAGTAAAACCACGAGACTAAAGTGTGAATAGAAGGGAGACATTTTTTAACACAAACCGACTTGAAGTTAGCATTCTTTTCCATAGGAGTGCTATTATAATGAAGTATAATTGATATCAACTGAGTGGGTCTCCTGTTTATAATCGCTCCTTTGCAGGTAACACAATGGCCTGTGACACAGTGGCCAGTTTTGTTCTTTATTTCCTTGTGCTGTTGGCCATGGTTGATCCTAGGGCCGTTCTCAAATTTGAAGTGTGTATCAGAATCTCCTTGTTAAAACACAGATTGCTGGGTCCCCACCCCAGAGTTTCTGATCCAGTAGGTCTAGGGTGGGGCTTGAGAGTTGGCATTTCAGAGAGGTCCCAAGTGATGTTGGTGCTGTTGGTCCAGGAACATACACTGAGAATCACCAATCTAGGAGTAAGCAACTGAGTTATCTCAGTATTATTCCTTCTGATTCACCCATCTCCCCACAAACTTTTTTTGTGTTTGCTGGGTGCAATGAATACTGGAGGGAGGCTTGCCCTTATCTTGGAGAAGAGAAGAATCAAAGTGTGAGGGGGAAAGTCAGATATTCTCTAATATCTGAAGATCTGTCGTGTCAAAACAAGAATGGGAGGTGGACCTTACCAAGTTGCACATTTTGCCCCAAACCAAGCAAGACATTTTAACCGTTTAAGTTACTTGGAAATGGGCAGCTTTTGGTTAAACATACATGCATAGATCAAACACACATTTATCTCCTGAAATACTGATAAAATGACATTGCCTGAATTTTAGCATAATGTATGGTGGCATAGATTCTCAAGGACAAAAAGAAGAGAAGAAGGGATAATAACAATACTGAAAATCTGCAAAGCAGATGGACAACTGGTCCAGTTGGTTTTAGTAGACCTGAGAAGTCTGATTCATAAGCTGGCAGAAACAGGAGAGCAAAGAGATTTACACACTAGAGTCTCAAGAAGGTTCTGGATTCTAGAACTTCTGAACAAGGTGAAGTTGGACCTCAAAAGAGGAGGAATAGTTGAAAATCTGTAAAAGCAAGGGGACCTCTGAATCACCCTAACCAACTACATCAGGTGACATATTCTCCTATGCCCTGGCATATAGCTGGAGGTTTACTCTTGAAGGGAGTGAATCAGAGGGGCTCTGGACCAGAGGACACCAGGTACAGTTGGAAGAGGAGTACCTTACATAAAATGAAAGTCACCATATGGAATTTTCATATCCCTAGTTCTCTTCCCATACTAAGCTCCCCGAATCTTGACCTTCAAGTATGAGCCTTCCAGATAGTAGTATAGTGTTGGGATTTGGAAGCTATTCAACAACCTGTAGTCACTACACAAAAAGATTGAGAGAAGATGGAGTGGGTTTGTTGTACAGGGGAGACCTGCTGAGGGTTCCCAAACTGAGTTTAAGTCAACAATATTTACTGAGCAGCTATTTGGCACCAAACAGCAAGCTATAAGCTCTGATAATTCAACGTTGAGTAAGATTCAGCGTGCCCATCCCTTAGTGGACTAGACAAGAAGGTTGGGAGAAGAAAGTGCATGTACAGAGGCAGACAGACAGTAGTGAAGCAGCATGCTGAGTTTGTGGAACTACAAGCAGCTAGTACTTTTGGGATGGAAAGTATAGGTGCACAGGGAGTGTGGGATGGGGGAGGCCAAGGAGATGCCATTGTGTTTATTTGTACGAGTTCTCCAAAGATGATATTATTATATATGCATGTATTTCGAATCTAGATAGTTTTAAAAAATGCATTCATTCTGGTTTTCCTTTTTTGGTTTTCATCAAAGGCAATGGTTTTAAGATCCATCTATGTTGCTATGACAATAATCCAAACCATTCCTTTGAACTGCCTGATATTTCATGATATTTTATAGTATGCGTCCACCTGTTTTTACCTACTCATTTTCCCAGGGATGGACATAAAGATTATTTTCCATCCTGTCCTCCCCCTTGCTCCAAAAAAGAAATACAGCAGTAAACATCCCTAGGCATGTTCTCTGATGAAATTGTGTGAGAGTATCTTGTGTTTTATACCTTGGAAAGAAATTACTGAGTACGTGTATGTGTAATGGGATTAAATATTGATAGTTTAGCCTCTAGGATGGCCCACCACATGATGACTACTATATTCCCATATCCCTGCTAATCCAGTGATGCTGTTTTTTTGTTTGTTTGTTTGTTTTTTTCCTACCTCCCAAAGTTTTCTTGTGCCTCTTTGGGTTATTATTATTATTATTTTGTAAGAACACTTAATTCAAGGTCTACCCTCATAACAAATTTTTAAGTGCTTGATACAGTATTATTACTATCAGCACTGTGTTGCAGATCTCTAGAACTTATTCATCTTGCTGAAACTTTATCCTCATTGAAAAACTCCCATTCCTCCTCTTCCAAACCCCTGGCAACCATCATTCTACTCTCCGTTTCTATGAGTTGACTACTTAGATACCTCATATAACTAGAGTCATACAGTATTTGTCCTTCTGTGACTGGCTTATTTCACTTAGTATAATGTCCTCTATGTTCATCCATGTTGTCACATATGGCAGGATTTTCTGCTTTTTTAAAGTTGAATAATATTTTGTTGTATGTACATGCCACATTTTTTTTAACCATTCATCCACTGATGAAGCTTTAAGTTGTCTCCGTATCTTGGCTATTATGAATAATACTGCACTGAACATGGGTATGCAGATATTTCTTCAAGATCCTGATTTCAGTTCTTTTGGATATATGCCCAGAAGCAGGATTGCTGGCTCATTTGATAGTTCTATTTTCAATTTTCTGAGGAACTTCCATACTGTTTTTCTATAGTACTTACACCATTTTTCATTTCCAGCAGTGTATAAGGGATCTGATTTCTTAACATCCTCGCCGACAAAGTGTTTTGGTACAGTTTTATAGTTTTTGCTATGGTGAAACGTTTATAATTTTTTTCTAAGTCCAAAATGTCATTTGCATTTCTCTAATTGCTGTTGATTTTGAACATCTCTTTGTAAGCTTGTTAGCTTTTGAGGCTTCCTTTCCTGTAAATTGACTGTTTATATCCTGTTACCATATTTCTATTAGGGCAGCTGTCTGTTTCTTATAGATTTGCATAATTTTGTTATATATTTTAGCTATTAACTCTTGTTGGCTGCTTATCTTAGAGCTGAGGAATGCCCTTTAATTGCAAGTCCTGCCTCAAGATACAGTCATAGAGTCTCAGAAACAGAAAAATGACCATGAGACTTGAAAGAGAATAAACTAATGGCGATCATGCATGTAACATGCTTGTGACCCCAAGGACCAATTGGATTATATTGTCATTAAGTCTTCAAGTATCTGACTTCATTCACAAGCTTTCTCCTTCATCACTTTATTCGCCTGTTTAATCTTCAGTTAAAGGAACAACATTTACTAGCATCATCATTTTAATTTTATTACACAAATGAAAAATATTTTGCTGTTGAAAAATTGGAAACTAACCAATAAAATTATTAAAAACTACCCATGACTCTGCCACCTAGAGATGACTGCATTCCAACCCCTGCAAATGAATGACTGAGAAGATATAAGCATCATTATAACAAATGAGCCTCTTCTTCCAGTACTCTATACTAATATCTTATCTTTTGTGGAACTTTCTACTTTTTACTATAATTATTTGTTCAATAACTATTCATAAATATTTACTGTAGTTATTTGTTTAGAAATAATTAACATAGGAGCCAGTTGACTTATGTTTTATTTTTATCTTTGATTTGCCAAAGCTTCCCTTTTTTAAAAAAGGAGAGACCTTGAAAATCTTGCCAAGGCACCTGGATTTTCTAGTGTAAGTAAATGGGAGCCATTGAAGTAGCTGAGTCATCCAAAATAATTTTGGTAGAGTATGTTCTGTCTGGAAGCAATGATACAGGAATGTAAGTGGGTGGGAAGGTATTTTACTGGATCCTTTTAGTACTGTAGTACAGGGACGATCACCCCCAAGTTAGAGATAAGAAATTTAAAACTCGGTGGGATAAGCAACATGATCAAGGACACACAGCTAATAAGCATTGGAGCAGGGAGTTAAATCCAGCATGTTCGACTAACTGATTTCTTTCCAGGCACAGAGACTGGTTCAAAAGGCATTTCAGCAGTGTGGGTGGGATGAGTTCCTATCTAATGGTGAGAAATTCAGGTGCCTAGCAAGCTACATTCTTACAACAGCAACAATAGTCGTTGGCTGTCCCCAGGGGATTTTCCCTATGACTCATACACAGCAGGGGAATCCTGAGGGAAGCTCAGCTTTTATTTTTTGAATTTTAGAGTCCTGATAGACTCTGTAGTAAATGCAGATAGAGATCTGAGTCCCTGCCAACAAAGAGATTGAAGGAGGGGCCTTGGGTAAGTCCCTTTTCCTCTGGACCTCAGTTTTCTTAACCACAAAGGATTAAATGATCTCTGAAGTTTTCTTTCATTCTAACACTCAAGGATCTCTCATATTTTCTAATGTGATGCTGAGTTCTAGGTGAGGCTTAATAATGGTATTGATGATTTGTAGAAATTGAACCAATAGAATATCATTACAAACAGATGTGGTTGAAAATAGGCTATTGGAAGGGTACAGTAGATATATGTTCTTAGTAATTCAACTTTTATGTATTCACTAGACTGTAAGATTCATGTAGGAGAGACTGTGTGTTTGTTTATCCTACATCTTATATATATAGGTGACCAAACAGTTTTATTGAAGAAAAGAGTGATCAATGCAGCAAGGCTACTTGTCCCCTAATATCTGTCCACCCATCTCTTTCAATAATGCAGCACCTAAAAGTTACCTGGAAACAGGAGCCCAGGCCCAAACCTCAAGACTTCCTTGTAATTTGATGTGGCCATGTAATGAAATTCTGACTAATGGGATGTAAATAGAATTAGAATTTATGTTATTTCAAGAAATATTCTTAAAGGAAGGGATGTGACTTTCTCCTTATTTCTCCTTCTGACTGGCTAAGATAAAATAAGTAAATGGGTAGGTAACACATTTGGAGCTTGGATCTTAAGTTAGAAGCTATATGGTGAAAATAGCAAAACAGTAAAAGGAATAGAATCTGGATATCTGATGATATTCAAGACTCTGTATAAACCTTGAATGACTATGTAAACATAAACATAAAAGAGAAATAGATTTCTATTTTGTTTAAAACATCATTGTTTCTGGTTTACTGTTTGTTCCAGCTGAACTTAATACACAGGAACATTTTCAGAAAAAGCACATGCACTTTATAATTTTTTTTTCAAAGAACGTATTTTGAACGTGGTTGCCATAAACTTTAAAATCATATATGGCAGATCTGATTTGGGGATGGGCAAGGAATGCCTACCTAGTTAACCAGTAGTTAATTTTTAGCAGGGCCAGTAATATTTGTGTAAATACGTACAAGGTTTGCTAGGGCAATAACTCAAATATATTACATTAAGTTCCTAAACAATCCTTTTATTTTCACCGAAACTTTTATATATCTATTCTTTACTAAGGTTGTTAATATAAAAACATCTATTTTTGTGAATGGAGTGAGGTAGAGGGAAAAAATAAAGAGTCAGCCAACTATTCCAAATAATTTATTTCATGGAGTTTATTTTTTGCCACTCACTTAAAAAACACATTTGTCGTATATTAAATTTCTATATGTACATAAACTTTTGAAGAATAGTGGTTAAGACTTTTACAAATTTGATAAAAACATAAATTCTCATATCCAAGATGCTCAAAAAAATCTCAGGTTGGAAAAACATAAGAAAACCACACAAAGAAACATATTAATTAAATTTCTGAAAACAAGAGATGAAGAGAAAAATCTTTAAAATAGCCAGAGAAATTATTTATTGAGGAAAAAAATATATAAATCCAATTTCTCTTCAGAAACTGCATTGTGAAGAATCCAAAAAACTCGAAAGTGCTAAAGGGAAAAAAAGAAACTGTAAACCTAGATTTCTATATCTGATGAAAATATCCTCCACAGCTGAGGCAAAATAAAGACATTTTCAGAAAAAAAATTCAAGAGAACTTTTGGCTAGCAGACCTGGAATATAAGAAATGTTAAAAAAGTTCTTCAGGTAGAAGGAAAATGATAACTGATGAAAATTTATACCTATAGAAAGAGATAAAAAGCTACAGAAGTGGTAAATAATATAATGACAAATATAAACAATATAAAAAACAAGTAATTTTTAATCGTAAGTTTATTAAATTTCTGTTAAAATAATTGATTAATGAAAGCAAAAATCCTACCAATGTATTGTGGATTTTACCTATGTAAAAATAAATTTTATGATAAAATGGCATAAGTTTTATGGTAAAAGTACATGAGCAGGTGAATGAAAGTACACTCTTGCAAGGTTTTAATTTAGATGTGAAGTGGTATAATGTTAATTGAATATTAATTAATAGCTTGTGATAAGTTAGAGACGCATATTGTGAACTCTAGTGAACAAAGAAGTATAGCTTATAAGCCAATAATGGAGTTAAAATAGAATGATTAAAAAAATAATTCAAAAGAAGATAGGGAAAGAGAAAAGGGAGAACAAAGAACATTTGAGACAAATTCAAAACAAATAAAAAGAAAGTAAATTTAAAACCAATTATATTATTAATTATATTAAATATAAATGATAAACATTCCTGTTAAAAAGCAGAAGTTGTCAGACTGGATAAAAATGCAAGACCAACTATGTGCTGCCTATAAAGAAACACTTTAAATATAAAGACACAAGTTAAAATTAAAAGCATTGAAAAAAGATGCTAATCATACTATATGCACATACTAATCATAAGAAGAAAAACTAGACATATAAATATCAGAGGAAGTAGAATTCAAAATGAAGAATATTACTAGGACTAAAGAGAGACATTTTATAAGAAAATGAGAGTAATTTGTCAAGAAGACAACAATCTTAAACTCAATTAACAGAGTTTTAAAATATATGACTCAAAAATGGACAGAACTAAACAAAGAATTAGACAAATTGCAATTGTTCTTGTGTTTTAACTGACATAAAAATAGACAGAAAATCATTAAAGATATAGAAGAATTGAACAACATCAATCAAATTGACCTAACTGATATTTATAGAACATTCTACCTACAATAGCAAAGTTCACATTCTTTTCAAGAGCCCATGGGACATTCACTGAGACAGACTGTATGCTGAACCATGAAACAATTCTCGGGAAATTTAAAAGGACCAAAATCATGCAGAATGTATTATTCGACAATACCAGAACCAAGTTAGAAATCGGTAACAAAATGATAATTCTTGAATATTTGAGAATTAAACAACACACTGCTAAATAATCCATGGGTCCAAAGAGATAAAAATACAAAAGAAACTAAAAAAAACATTTTGAACTGGAACTTAGATCGGGCACTACTTCCAAGTCGAGCACTCTATAGGAGAAGGCATGCCCTGCTAACTGGAATGCAGATGTGAGAGTGGGAGAAGGAGCGATCATCTTGGCGACAAGGTGGAAACTGCATGTTAAGGGTGAAAGAGCAGCCAAATAGAATCCGGATCCCTGATTATTATGGAGATTATTACCATCTCAACCCCGGAAAGAGAAATAACATGTGACTTTGGGTCTATGTTACATCAGTCAAATCCTAGTTGTCCCAAGATGACGTATTACCTACCTGCTTTATGACTGCCTCGTCCAGTCATAAAGCAGGTAGGTAATACGTCATCTTGGGACAACTAAGATTGTTTATAGAAGACCAGGCTGTGAGGCTAGAGTTTTACCACTGAGTGAAGCTTTGTCCCAAGAGTCGTAACTTCTTCTCTCTCCCTGGTTACATGTCTCAGCAGATGCATTCCTGTAGCTCAGGGCTCACCCCATGGCTTTTGCCTAGCGCTTTGGCAGACATAACTCATTGTGGAGAAGAGGAAGAAAAAATGCACACAGAGATTTTTCAGTTCTATTGGTCTTTTTTTTTTTCTTTTTTGAGAAAGTTCGAAATGATCTCTCAACCAATAAGTCCAGCATCGAATAGCATTGTGAGTATGATTTGCTCAAACTATTTCACATCATTAAATGCCTCTTTGAAAATTTGGAGCTTTTCATTATCCCTCTGGTGGGACGTAGGAAAATGGCAAAAGAATTCA
>NW_011888842.1:1487332-1513907 GCF_000151845.1 Pteropus vampyrus
GCTCAAACTATTTCACATCATTAAATGCCTCTTTGAAAATTTGGAGCTTTTCATTATCCCTCTGGTGGGACGTAGGAAAATGGCAAAAGAATTCAAGGAAATTCCAGGAGATGCCTCTGTTTCTAGGTCCTCACCTGCCCCCATTGGGCCTTGGGGGAAGAGAAGGTCATTTTTTGATTAAGTTATATTAAGTCAAATTCTTCACTTGTAAAATAGGACACTTGTGTATACTTAGGCAGGACAAGAATCGTTTTCTCCAGTCATGCAGATTTGAGTGAATTTACAAAGATTGCTCATATAGTATGTGACAAAGATGTAGCTTGAACTGAAGTCTTTTGAGACAAAGTCCAATTCCAGGAGGCTGCATATAGCTGAAAAATGATAATAGGTTGTTCTTAGTAATTTTTAGCTTATGGACCCTTTTGAGACCAAGAATCATAGATCTTCTCTCCAGAAAAGTCCATATATTCACGTACACGCAAATTTTAACTTGCAACATCAGAAGGCTTCTCAATGTTCCTAAAGCCAATCCATGGGGCACTATGTTAAGAATTTCTATGTTAGATGTATTTTTACTAACCTAGAAATGTATTTGTGTGCAGCATAATTTTTGCATGAAAAAACACTTTACAAAAGGCATGTATGAGATGATAAAATTTTATGAGAAAAATGTAAATATCTTTCTACCTATGCAGAAGAGAATCCGGAAGTTGGTAGTTGTGCTAGAAGGGTGCACAGGACAGAGCTCAGAGCTGTGTGGACTTTGGAGGAGGCTAAGTGTACCCCAGAGCTCCATCTTTTGTTGAGATAGCCTAGGGGCCTGGCCCTGCCTGATCCAAGGGGCCTATCCCTGCCCTGGTAGGGGACTGCAGTCCTAGATAATTCCATGAGAACAATTACCTCTTCCACGTGCAGGCTCTTGAGAACCTGCAGTAGTCTCCCTAGAGTATGACATTGAATTTCAGCAGCTAGAGTGACCTTGGGAAGTGGGAGCATATCCAAAGGAGGACAAGGACAGAAAGGGGACTGGGGTCCATGCTTCAGAAGGATTAGTGAGTGAACCTAAGAGTCTAGCAGGAAAAGAGATAACTAAGGATGGGCAAGATCATTCTCTTCATTGGGTTGAATGGCTGTCATGGAGAAGAGGGGATACACTTGTATAATAATTCAGACCAATGTATATTATGCACTATGCCCTAAGCCTTATGCTAAGAGCTGGAGAAACAGATGATGAGTTTCTCCTAGGTAGCAGGGGAAGATATAGGGTTTAACAAAGCCTTCCAGTGTGGTCTGATCTATGCTATATAATAAAGGTATGGAGGAGAGCTCCAGGAAAAAGAAGGAGCAAATGAACTGTGCCTGGGGAAGGTGCTATGGAATTTAAAGATCAACAGAACTTTCCCAGGCTTAGAAGGTGACAAAGAGAATTCCAGGCAGGAAAAATGACATATATGAAGTTCAGAGGCATGAAAAGTAGATTATGTAGAGGACAGAGAAGGGAGAGAAGGCTAGAGGTTTAGGTGGCTTCCAAAATGTAAAGAATCTCAAATTCTATGCTAATACACTTGAACCTGTGCTATGGGAGCCATAAAAGGTTTCACCTACCCCCCATCCTGTGATGGAACTAGGTCCAGTAATGGTAGGTGCAGTGGGTCAGAACTGCCTTGGGGAAGAATGACTGTCCATTGGGCAGAGGCTCGTTAGTGCCTTGTTGCAGCTAGATCAAAGAGAGACAACTACTGCATGAGGCATTGGACAGGACCTTACGATTCCTTCCACGCCAAAGGATGGCCCCAGCCCTCAGCTTGTTAGGGAGGTGTCTTCGTGTATCTCCTTCTGTGAAAGAAACTGAGTAGAGGTTCTATATATTTTTGCTTTCTAACTTAGTGAACTTTTAAATTATCTTAATAATTGATACCAAAATTTGTCTATGAAGGAATCCTTCTTATTTGGAAAGATCATACGTCAACTCATGCAGAATGGCAAGTAAGACCCCAAGGGGCTTGGCAAGAACTCAAGCAAAAGAAAAAGTGGGAAGTTGGCAGTTGTGGTCTAGCCAGAGAATATAAGAGGAGTTTATAGATGTTTCTATCTTTATATCAGTGAGGAAGAGGAGAGATCAGGGCATATCAGGGAGAGAGGGGAGCAGGGACTGTGACTGAAGGCTACTCGAGAGAAAGCCAGAGCCACCATAGGCGGGTTCTGCAGGCTGCCACTACTCAAGCTGGCTTGCTGAGGGGCCGAGTTGGGGCTGCAATTAAACCAGGATTCTGCCTTCCATATGGTCTATAGAGGGAGTGCCTCTATGGCCTCGTGGTGACCCTAGGAAAAACATCCCATGGGAATTCCCTTGCAACATGGTGAGCAAAGGAAAGTTTCGCAAGAGAAATGCCTAATGTTCAATTTGAAGTTGTTGGTATATAATCTCTTTCCTATCTCCTATGTAAATCTTCAACTAAGTGTATTATATTTAGCTCTATGTGTGAGATGCTGCATGTGTGTGTACGTACGTGTAGAAGTTGAGGAAGGGCTGGATTTCTTGCTTGGTTTGTAACAATGTGGAATAAACAGCACTCAGATATCTAGATTTGGAAACATAAGAATGACCCTCACCCCCTGCCCCCAAATTTGCAGAAATCTTACAGGCTTTGGTTTTCCACAGATGTGAAGTTAATGATTTGAACCAACATTATCTGGATATTAAAGAGCAGGGAAGAAGCAAATCAGGATGACATTTCATTGTTTTGGTGCCTCTAGCAAGACGTCATTGATAAGTTATTTTGTGGCTGTCTCTTGCTCAAGTAAGCTGCTATTGTATCACAGGTAATTTACACAAATCATCGAGGTTTTAAGGATGCAGTTTAAAACACCAATTATATGAGCAAATGAAGATTCTTATCTCTGGGATACAAAGGAGAATAATTCATTTACGCACCATAACTTTTGGAATGTATTTTTACCGACTCTGTAACTGGGTGAGCTAGCTGAGTACAATGCATGGTATGAAAGGGTAAACAGTTAGAAGCTCTGGGTTCAAGACCAGTTCTCATGCTAAGTTGCTGTGTGATTTTGGGTACCTTTTGGCCCTCTCTGATATATAATTGTCCTGTAATATAAGAGTGTTAAATAAAAATAGTCTTCAGCATCTGTATGAAGACTAAATTAGTTGTATGAAATAATGACTTAAATAGGGTAGAAATGTTTTTCTTCCTCATGTAGAGGTCTTGAGATGGGCTACTCTAAGAAATCCTCAAGGATCCAGGATCCTTTTGTTTTCCCAGAAAGCAGGAAAATATCAAGAGCCAAGAACATACCACCTCTAATAATCGAATATACAAGCTGAAAGTTGCACATAGCATTTCAACTCACATCCATTGGCTAGAACGTTGTCCTATGGCCTCACCTAGCTGCAAAGTGGCCTGGGGAATATAGTTTCTATGCTTAGCTGCTACAATGTCAGCAAACACCTGGGGTTTTCTTCATTGTGAGAGAAGAGGAGAATGGATATCATAGAATAATTAGAAGTCTCTGCTGAGGGTTCCTCCCAGACATAACAATATAAGGTTCTAGGTGTTGTCTACAGTTTGGATGATCATATATCAAATCATCTTCCATCTATAAGGCCTTCTCACTGCCCGATAGTCAGGATGCCTTGATCACAGAATTAGCAAGTAGAAACATAGAAACATAATGTGAGCCCCATAGAAATATAAAAATTTCCTGTACATGAGAGGAAGTAAAAGAAATAGGTGACATTAATTTTAATAATGTATTTATCTTAATATTTATATTTAATAATGTTTAATTAACTCAATCATATAAGGAATGTTAAAAATTATTAATGAGTCATACCAAGTCTTCAAAATTCAGTCTGCAGTTTAAACTTGCAGCCCATCTCAATGTGAACGAACTATATTTCCAGTGCTTGATAATCACTGTGGGTAGTGACCCTATGACGATACAGTTATCAATAGAGTCTACTAGTACAATTGCACCATTGTATGCACATATAAATTACCTTGTTATACAAGCTCTCTGCTAATTAATACAGATTTAACTCAGTATATATTATAGTTTATGTGATGATGTGAATATGAAAGAGAACATTATCTTTTCTATGGATAAGTGACCATAGTGTAGTCACTTTTTGGGTCAGCAAAGGACTAACCAGTTGCCCATACCAACCAGCAAAGTCAGGTAGACTTGGGTGGACTCCAGCTCTGCCACTTACCAGCTATGTCATTGCGAGTGAGATGCTCAATTCCTCTGAGCCCCAGTTCCTTACCTGTAAAACTGTCGCATGTTGTGGTATCTTTTTTGTTGTTGTTTATGATCTTTTGGAAGCTGGATTCAGCAGAAATAACACTGGACTAAGCATAAAGGATTTGGATTGGAGCTTGAACATTCCCCTGACTTTGGAAGATTACCAATCTCATCCTCTCTCCAGATCTGACTTTTCACATTTTGAAAGCTAGAGGTGGGGGTGGTATATTAGATGCTTACCAATTCATCATTTTTCTTTTCAAATGGAATCACTAGACGTTAAAGTAAAACTAAAATATTCACGTTTCTAGGATATGAGTAGGGCGATAATGGCTTTTTCAACTTCCAACTAATTCTAATAATTTTATAAAAGAGGGAATTGAGATCTGGAAGGTGGAGACAACCAGAGTAGTATGATGTTTATAAATAGAACTGTCCCTTGAAAGAAGGAGTGAGAAGGATCAGGTAGGAATATCTCTTATGGGAGCGAGTGAGCCTTTAGCATTAAGGTTGAAAAAACCTCCAGGTTTTTTTCTGATGAAAGTGTAGATTGAGGACTTTTTTCTGGAAGCCATTTGGTAACATGTAGGAAAAGACATAAAATATGCACCTCTTTTCATGTAAAAATTTTATGTTTAAGAATTTAAGGAAACAATCTGATGTTCACAAAGATCTGGTTTCCTCAAGATGTCATCACTCTATTACTGACACCAAGAGGTGATTAGAAATACTCGGGCTGTAAAAAATAAAGAAATTGTCAAAAAGATGTGGTACAGCATATGTCAATATATTACGAAACCACTAATAGCCACACTTTCAAAAAATATTTTATGACATAGGGAAACACTTCACTACACTGATGAATCATAAAAAAAATCACTAATAATACATACAATATAATTCCAACTCTCTTTTTAAGTTGACTCTTTTCTAAAGGGTCCTCCCATGGTTCCTGTCCTTGTCGTCCTGTCTTCCGGTCCCTGCTCTCCTTTCCTCTGTCATATGAAGAGTGAATCTTCATTTTCTTGTAGGTCAGGGTTTCTTAACCTCAGCACTCTTGATATTGGTATTCTGGGCTGGATGATCCTTTGTTGCAGCAGGGGGCAGGGTTGTCCTGTCCTCCGTGAGCAGCATCCCAGCCTCTACTCACTAGATGGCAATAGCACCCCCCTCCAGTTGAGACAACCAAAAATGTCTCCAGACATTGCCAAGTGTCCCCTTGTGAGCTAAACCACATATCTCTTCCTTTGATTTGGTGATTATCTAAGTTTGGTGAGTACTCAATTATTCTTGCCAGTAAGAGGTGGAAATTGAGGATTCTTCCTGGTTTTTCTCTCTCTGTCTCTCCCACACGCACATATAGACCACTCAAACACATTCTGACCCTCATATAACACCAACATTAATTCTCTAAGCTAGATCAGTCTATGTGCACAGCAGGCATTTTCCTCCTTGGAACATTCTTGGCACAGTTCTCCTCCTGCCATGGGAGTAGGGCACCGTGAATGTACAGATGAGTCATTCCTCTCCTGGTTCGTCCTCTGCTTTCCAGTGTGAATGGAGATGCCTGCACCCCTGGAGTTCAGTGATTGGGAATGGGAGCCGAAGCCCAACACGACTTTACCAGTTGTTCCAGGGCCATGAGTTTTATAAGCACAAAAAAAAAAAAACAAAAAAAAAAGAGAAAAGAAAAGTGTAGACACACATATAGTGGAATTACGGATTCTTTCATTTTTACACTTTTCCACATTTAAATTTTTTTTCTTAATGAAAATGCCTTCTGACGCATCAAAGTAATTACTGTTATAATTTTAGTTGAGATAATATGTTACTACAATTCTCTTCTAGTATATACTGTGAGAGCCAGGATATTGGCTTTAGGGAAGCACCAAAGAAGTCACAGACTTCCTTCTTCTGAACAGTTCGGGAAAGACTAGCACAGACTGCTACAGAGTTGGGAGTGTGTCATTCGTACCAAGTTATTTGTTTGAAGCGTGAATGAAAAGGGTTGTAACTACTTCTCCTTTTTTCTCCTCATGTTTCTGTAATAATCTCATGGCTACTAGTAAATGTGCTCAGCAGTGAGAAAGGTTGGGTAAGTCATGGGGCGTATGACCAGTCACTAAAATAAATAATACCACTGATCCTCAGGAACATGGAAGGATGTGGAAGCTGAATCGTCCTTGATCCAGTAGGTCACTGTAAAGAAGAAACCTGTGGGTTTGACTTCGGCTCCATCATTTACTAATTGTGAGACCATGAGTAAAACGCTTTCTTCACTTTTGACTACAGTTTCTTTCTTTATTTGCAAAGGTGAGATACTTGTACCTGCCTAGTGAACCTCATAAGTTTGTTGTAAAGACCAAAAGAGATAATAGAGATACACATCTTTAGGAAAGAGTTGGAATGCATGGTATTACAAGAATATCTCTCAATTTTCAAATGTCTCTTTGATTGGTATTAACAGATTAGGATAATCAGCCCACACCCAATTTAATTGCTGGGGTTCTTTAGCTCTACGGGTTTGCCTGAGGCAGAGATATAGGCATTTGGGGATCTCCACCTTATCTTGGAGCACTCCAGGCCTGGCACAGCACCAAGCAGGACCTGGCTGGAGGCCTCCAACTTAGAGCCTGGCTCCCCTAGAGCTGTGTGGGTGCTGGGTATGCCCCCATTGAGAGCATACCTAAGAGGAATGTTTAGGAAAGCTTGCCACAGCTACCCACCTTCCCTCATTAATGGTTCATGCCTAGCCTGTAATCCACAAATGGATTTTCCAGGGTGAAGTCAGAGGAATGAGAAGAATGAGGAGGAGAAGATAAATAAGCATGTTGCCTGTATCCACTATTTATTTACTGTGTTTACCTTGTTCTAGTAAGTGTGATCTCATGTAATGCTTAGAGAGACACAGTATGATTTCTGTGACTAAAGTCCTTTACAAGCTCCAAGAGTTTAAATAATTTGCTCCAGGTCACAGAGCTCAACAGCAAAGCAAGAATTCAGAGGTAGCTGCATAAATTCCATTCTACCTTACTCTGTCTGAGTAAGGAATGACATTTGAGATTTGTAGATTAGCCACAGTATGGTAGGACAACATTTGCGCTAGATTTCCTATTATAAACTCTTCACATCAAGGGCAGGTGGCATGAAGATAGAGGGCAAAAAAGACAGAAAGACATGAGCAGAATTTATGCTTAGCTATGCAAAACGCTTAACTATACAAATCATCATAGAAGTGAGTGACATTTACTACTGAGCAGTTCCCAGGGCTAAATGCTTTTAAGTTTTTTCTCTGTCACTCTCCACATTTTGATTTCAAAAATCAATAATCCAAGAATGTCATAATCCAATGTTAACTGAATGACACATGCATGAAATTTCACAAAAATAACAAAATATCCTTGTATTTTTTTTCTTTTTTAAAGCTATTTTTGGGTGGTGGGTAAGGATGACTTTAGTCAACCACTTCTCACTTTTTTTTTTTTTTGACTTTTGAAATACAAACTGGAAAAGATATGTGAAAGAAAAGAAGAGTTTGATAGGGTGAGGACAAGATTTTTCTAAAACCCTTCTGACCTGTTCAGAATATGGATAAGGTCACACGTTGTTACTTTCAAACACTCATGCCCACTAGTTGGAAATGCAGTATATCTCCCCTTTTTTTTCAAGGTTCCCCTCACTTTTCCATATTTTTCACGAATTTTAGATGCTTATTCAGTTAAACGGTGATCAGTCCTTTTCTAAATTTCAAACTTAAGGAGGAAGCTGGATTCTGAGCACCTGCTTCTTCCTGCCACATGGTGGCGCTGCTAAAGTCCAGTCTCGCAGAGCCCTGTGATTGTTTTTCCCATTTGTAATAATGTACTCACTGGTCCAGGTCCTTGTCCAAGTTGCAAATCATACTTGGTCTCCAGACTAATTTTTCTCTTCCATTCTACCCATGAGCTTGGGCATTTTTTCCCACATCACTTCATTTAGGTTGAGGTGTGGAGTGAAGAAAAGCAGAGCACCCCAGCAAATTCTTTCTCTCTAAAAATGCCCCCATTCTTTGATCTCTTTATCCTCTGGAAGAATTCATTGTAAGCCCTTTCATAAAGCCTGCAGGTGAGTGATGTTGGCCACCTGTCCTCATGTCTTAGCATGGAATTTCTAAGCTTCAGAATATGGGCTATTAGGTGGATATTTCTTTGTGGGTGGTCTTTGGGAAGAATTTCTGCACAAATTCCAAAGTAGTGAAAGATGTTGTTAACATGTTTTTAATGCTTCATTAAGGCCCAAAGTTTTCACAATCAGGTCCCACTGCCATTCACTTGGTGGCTGGCTCTTCTGTGCCCAGCCCTGTGCTGGGCACTCAAGCATGAACAAAACCAGGCTTCCGGCTTTGGGGGTCTCACTGCTGGTTGGAATTGCCTTCCTAGTCAGCTCTCTGCAACTGTTTCCTACAAACAGGCTAAGCCTCAGTCACAGGGTGATGCACCAGGATTACACCACGTACTTCCCCACCTCGAAGCCTTTGCTACTGCTTGAGGTGACCTTCCTTCCTGCAGTGAACACATGCTCACCCCGGAGGCCAGGAAACCTTTGCGCATTCCCTGCCTGCTCCAATCTCCCATCCTGACCCTCAGATCCTACTTCTGTGCATGTCTAACCCTTCTCCCATCTGCCTGGGGTCGGATGGGGCTGAGCATGTATCTGTCTCCACAGCTGGACTGCGAGCCCTGTAAGGGCAGAGCCCGTGGCTTCTTCATGTCTGGGTTTGCTCAGATGTCCATCACAGTGACTGGCACTCGGTAGAATGGGTGACATCTCAGTGTGCCTTTGTGCCACAAGCATGCTTGGCCCTGACTGCTGCCCCTCCTTCCTGAGGGCCCCCCGATCCTGAAGGCCTGGATTTCGGAGGGGTCTCAACGAGTGGCTCTCCGGGTACGTGGAAGCAGTGTGGAAGCAGAGCGTCGGGAGGCTTGGCTTTCCGTCCCTGCCCTCTCGGCTTCCTGCCTCATGGGCAGCCACCTTCCCTCTCTGGGCCTCAGCCTCCGCCTCTCAGATGGGGGCTTGTCGCTCACGGTTCTGATCGGATAAGAATCTGTTGCTATTTGCTATGCTTCTTTCACATCAAACCTCCCCTGTGTCTGTCTCTGTCTCTCTTTCCTCCCCTCTCTCCTTCCTCTTAGGTGCGTAATAAACCAAGAGTTTACAGTAAAAGCACAGGAAGAGCTGAATGATGTGTTCTCTTCAGGAAAGTACCTGGTCCACCAGGGAGCCAGCGGCTGCCTCAGGAGCCCCGTGTCTCCTGAGCTGTGGCTCCTGAGGACTTTCAGTGTAGACCCGGCAACCCAGCTCTAGCTTTTGATGTGGCTTTGACGTGCATGACACACAAGTGGCCCTGATTCAGAGCTGCGGGAAAGCTTGCTGCTTTCTGCCACTGACCCGACGGACCAAGGGTGTGCGTGGGGCAGGGGGCGTGCAGTCAGAATGTCCACTAGGGAAATGGCACAGAACATGAACTTTTATAATCACAACCCACAGGATGCCCCAGACTTCAGGGGGACCAACCTCTTCTCTACCCAAGTTCCCTTAAAGAGGAAAACAGACAGACCTTTAGAATCCATGTGCACCCCGAGAAGCCAGGCGATGCTCAAAAGACATCTCTGGAGAGATAAAACATTGAATAATCAGCCCCCGAATCTTCAGAGGTGTCTGAATTCTTATAACATACTGAGGAATCCCCAGTTTGCCTAGTTGTGTCTTGCTTTTCTTTGTAGAAACAAGGCGATGGAGGAGGCTGAAGATATAATCTCAACTGCTGGCTTTCATTCGACTCCGTCATTCATTTATACATTCATGCATTCACTTATATAGCAAAGATCTGTGGACCTCTGTTATGCAAGGCACTGTGCTGGACACTGGGGATACAGTGGGTTTAAGTAGCTAGCTAGATATCTAGCTAGCTAGCTAGCTAGATATGTCGATATGGATCTGGACATCCATAGGTATAGATAGATATAGGTATAGATGTAGATGCAGATGTAGATATAGACATAGATATAGATATATAGACATCTACTGGAGCCTTGCAAAGCTTAGAGTCTGATAATGGACACAGGTATTATGTAAACAATGGCACCAATAATTGTGGTAACTGCCCATGGGGAAAAGACTAGTGAGCCACGAACCTATAAAATGGGCAAATCCTGATTTATTCTGGGGGTCAGGAGAGGTTTCCTGCATATAGTCATTTGAGAGCTGAACCCCAAAGAAAGGAGCCTACCCTTCCCCAACCCCCCTATCACAAACTAATCGTAATGTGGGTCTGACTACTTGATTTCAATCTGTCTCCCCTATGAAATAGTTTTACAAAGCCATTGAAGACCCAGGCCCCTTCCTTCTACCCTTCCATCTCCAGCCCTCGAAGATTGCTTTCAGTTTCAGGTCATAGAAGAGCTGCTTCTCCTTCAGGCATTACGACTAAGAAAGGAAGGACCGACCACCAAAAGGGGCATTTCCTTTCAAAATGTTTTCCCAGGAGCTCCACTCATTGGATTCTGCCTGAATCTCATTGGCCAGAACTGGATCTCACTCTAGGATCTACTCCTCATTACGATGATGTCTGGGGAGAGGGAGAAGGATTTTAAATTGGGCACTTTGCCTCTTTGAACCAAATCAGAGGAGATTGGGTGGTACACTAGCTGTATCTGCTCGAACTATATTTGATATTTATTTCTTTTTGGTAATCTATCTTTTTCGCATGTTTGGCAACGCTGACTGAATTTCCTTTCTGGAAGTGAACCTGCTCCCACGATGGAAGTTCCTGATGTCTGCCTTCATGAAACCAAAGAATGGACCTTCAGGAGTCTGAATCCTGAGCAAAAGAGACAAAGATGGAAAAACAGTTGCAGTATATTCATTCTAAGGCATGGCGAAAACTACTGGCTATTTCCTGCCACCTAGAACTCTGGAGCTGTCCAGTTCTATTCTTTTCAGACTTGATGTTCTAGTCTTTTCTCAGGTTCAGCGAGTCAAAGCTTCTGCTCTCTCTTCCTAGATGCTACTAGTCAGAAGGGCTCTCATCCCATCCACTCGGCCACCTCCTTCCCAGCTCCTTCCAACCCCAATCCCTAACACTCATCTCTTCACTTGAAGCTCAACCTAGTGCTCAGGTTGGTGGGCTTTTCTGCTTTAGGTCACTGCTTATGTCTGTGCCCCTCCCCACCTCCACCCACTAGACTGTAAACTTGAAAGCAGGGATGGGACCTTATTCATTTCAGGGCCTCTAGTGCCTAGCATGGCGATTAGCGCATGGGCTTATTTGATACATGTTTATTTTTTGTTTGTTTTGTTTAATTTTTAAATAGACCCAGCAAGGTACCAGGAATGATTAGAGAACAGACAAAGCAAAAGACAGACGTCTTGGCCATGGAGAAATCCCTGGCCATGTCTCCAGACCTTTTCTCAGAATCCTACTTGCTGGTTAGACTTAGTGACTCCTTATTCTTCGGTAAGTCCTGACTCATGGAGCCATCCTCCTGTCTATAGTACCACAAATTCTTCTCCTCCTCATCCCTCCTCTGCCTTCTGTGTTGTCATGGTCATCTTCTTTACCATCATCAGCTTTAACTCAAATTGAGTATTTCCTAGGTTCTCAGCCTGTTCTAAGTGTTATCTAAGAGGATCAGCCTCTAGCCCAAGGTTCCAGCTAATTTATGGCGGGTTAGAATTCAAACCCAAGTCAGTTTGGCCCCAAACCTGTATTGTTGACCCCTCTCCCACCTTCTTCTTTCAGCCACAGAGGCTCTGGGGAGGATAGGGAAAATTCTCTAGCCAAGTCCCACCTTAAAATTCTTCCATGAACTCTGCAGTGCCCACTGGGATGCCTGTAAACCCCTTGACCTGATGACTGGCACTTCTCTCCCTCTGTACAGAGCCATCCTTCACCCTGACCTATCTCTGTTCCACTTCACATGCCCAAGGTTCTCACCCAGCCACCCACTTGGCACACCGAGCATGTGCTGTGCTTTCCTAGCCGGATACCTTTGCTATACATTCTCCTCACCTGAAACGCCCTCCTCCCACCCACCTGTGGAAATCATATCCTTCCTTTAAGATCTATGTCAGGTGATGGAGGCACGTGAAATCCTCCTGGATTCACCTCCTTTCAAACCGTAGCTCTCTCTTCCCTAAACCTCTTATTTTCTTGGTGTATAAGGACACAGTGTGGGGTTGGGGAGTGGGGGTTAAGGACTTGGTGACAGACACGCTCTGTTGAAATCCCTTTTCAGCCCCTTACTACCTTTTTGAATCTTGGCAAGTTACTTAGGCTTTCTGAGTCTCTGAGTATCTGTAAAAAGGAGATAATAGTATACACTTTAGGAACATGAAACAATTCTCATAAAATGGCTTATGCCCCTGCTACCACTTTTAATACATCTACCACCTACCCTCTCTCTGGAGAAAAGATGATAGACAGCATATTTTCCAGGGACTAGATCATCTTCAGTGATGATGGCATTTAGAAATGACACCATTGGCCGTTATCACTTCTGTCACATCTGCTAGGGTACTCATTGCCCTCGTACTAATTTCCTGACCTCCTAATGTCTCTGTCTCCCAGTGGCTGGTGAGCAGCACCCCAGACACAAATATTTGCCCCTTCAAGGATGGAAAGTCTATCTCAGTGGCCTTGCCACTGGTTTATATGGGTAGGTCAGGTAAAGGGCATTGCCAACCGTGTGTGGGGAGGGGAGGATGTATGCACATGTGAAAGGAAAGCAACCTGGTTCTGGTTATGGAACTGCCTCTTACTCATTGTGTGACTCCATCAAGTTTCTGCCCCTCTCTGGCCTCAGTTTCCTATCTGTACAATGGGATGGTGAAACTCAGGCCCTAAGCAGCATCTACCTGGATCAACTCTTACGGTCTGTGAGCATTGTTTTAGAGGAGTCAGCTGGGCTTCAGACGCCCCATGGTGTTGGGTAGGGATGATTATTGGTGCTGGGTTATCCTGAACTAGAGGTGTCTGGGTTGTGTGTGTGTGAGTAGGGGTTGGGGCACCAGGACTGATCCAGGGGACTGCTAAGCTAAGGGGATGTGTGACACCTACCTAGGGACAGTCACTGGAAATTCACCACCACTTGGAATTCTTGAATACACTCCAGACAGCCTTTGTTCGTCATTGAGTACCTACTGTATACATTTATATGCTTTATATTTATTTTCATATTTTTTATGCAGATAGTTGAGTTACTCAAATACTCTCAGGGTGCAGTACCATCATCGGTCCAAACAGCCTCTCTTTTTAAAATTTTTATTTTATAATATTATTTTTCTTCCCTGCGCCTTTGGTCCACCCTCCTTCTACCCTCTCCTAAAGACATGTGAATATTTTTGAAAATGTGCAGTGTTTATGGTGAATGTGTAAGCTTTTAATGTCCTTGTATGATATACATCTGTGATATACATCTCATTCAGTTTCTTATTTCTTCACTCAACATTTGAAGACTCTATTTATGTGATGGGTGTATTTCTAGTTGATGTTTCTAACTGCTACATAATATCTCAGTGTGGAACCACTACACTGTACTTCATTCCCCTAGGAAAGGCAAGCGTATCGCCTCAAATTCCCAGATGTCTGCTGGAGTAGCATTGTTTCGTCCCCAGTGCCTTTGAAAGGCAGACGCTTGCTGCTAATGCAGATAGTTTTAGGTGCTGCGTAGTATGGCTGTTAACTAACAGAATGAGATGCTATACTGCATCATGAAGATCCTACCCACTTAGTGCGTGTAAGTCTTTGCTAACCTTTGCTCACTAAATTTCTTTATTTTTTTAATAGATTAGGCACAGACTTCAGGCGAACATGTTTGCAGGCAGCACACTAGCTGAAATTTAATTATGTCGGAAATTTAAATAAAATGTAATTTAATGAAATATATTTGTTTAGATGTTTTCTTCTGTTTTTAATAAGCAACCTGGTTTTCTACTCAAAGAAGTGGCATTTCATATTTAATAGAACCTAAAATGTTTCTTATTATAAAATGTCATTGTATATTCCATTAACAAAGAAAAATAATTTACTCATCAAACTGTAATACACCATTGATTGCAAGAAGCGTGCCGTTTGCAAAGATATCAAAATGTGAATGAATATGCGTATCTGCTTTTGTTTCTTTTAACAAATAAGGTTATTTAAGGAAAGAAGAGTGTTGATTTAATGAAAAAAATTGTAAATAAATGACATTTTTGGTGTTAAACGAATTTGGTAGAAATGAGGATGCTGGTATGGGAATGACTGGAGTTTGGGAAACACTGAAGTGGCTCTCGTACCAGCTTTGTAAGACAGCTGTGATTATTCCTGTTTGGCAGGCAGGGAGGAGAAGTAGCCTTGAGAAGGGACACAAGGTTAGACTACATTTCTACTCAGGCAGGTAGGTCAAAAGTCCCAACTCCCAGGTACCAAAAGTCAGTAAAACTCGTGACCTGATTCCAGCATGGCCTGTGTCCTGCGCCTTCTGTCTGAGAGGCCTTGGGGAGTGCCGCGTTCTTGTCCGACTTCCTTTCAATCTTGAGCCCCTCACAGCTTTCGTATTAGCAACCACCTACCAAGCCTGTCCTGTCACCTTTCTCAAAGAGGCTACATTAGCAAGGGAGAAGTCAACTAATGGCGAGTGAACATTACTGTCTCTGTGGCATTTACTAAGAGGTGTATATTAAGGACAGAGAATACTCTAGTAATAGTTGCAGTAGTAATTGCTTTGTTAATTGTGGGTCTTTTCACTTATATTTTCATTTGACCATTACCACAGTCATACGAGTGGATATTATCCCTATTTTACAGGCGGAAAACTGACAATCTGTCCCAAATCATACAATTAATAATTGGTATAGCCATAAGTACATCCATGAAGGCACTGCCTTTTTCTTTTTTAAAATTAAACTTTATTATGAGATAATTGCAGATTCATTATTGTAAGAAATGCTATAGGGGGATCCAAGAGATCTGGTATATGGCCCCATTGGTAACGTCTTGCAAAAGTATGGTACTAAGTCACCACAAGGATGCCGACACTGAGACAGTCGAGGTACAGATCGTTTCTACAGATCTCTCCCTGGTGTTGGCCTCATATCATCACACCCACCCCCTCTCCTGCACCCCACCCATCCCTGACTTCTGGCAACCACTCATCTGCTCTCTATTTCTATAATTTTGTCATTTTAAAAGGGTTCCATACATGAAATCATATAGTATGTAACCTTTTGATTTTTTTTTTCCCCCCTCAGTTTGATTCTCTGGAGTTGCAGGCAAATCGTTCAGTGTATCAATATTCCTTTTTGTTGCTGACAGCATTTCATGGTGTGGACCTGCTGCAGTTTTCTGTGATCATTCAGCTATGGAAGGACATATGGGTTACTTCCACGTGGGGGCTCTTACTAATAATGCTTTTAGAAGCCATCATATACAGGTTTTTATATGAACAGGAATCTTTATTTCTCTGGGATAAATGCCCAAGAGTACCATTGCTGGTTGTCTGGTAGTTGCATGTTTATTTTTGTAAGAAACTGCCAGACTGTTTTTCAGAGTGGCTGTACTATTTTACAACCCCAGCCAGCAATATATGAGTGACCCAGTTTCTCTGCATTCTCACCAACATTTGGTTTTGTCGCTAATTTTTATTTTAGCCATTTTGATAGGAGTGTAGTTATGTCTCATTGTGTTTTAATTTGCTTTTCCTTAATGGCTAATGTTATTGAACATCTTTTCATGTGTTGTGTTGCCCTCTATATATCCTCTTTGGAGAAATACTGCTTCATTTTTTTCCTCTGAAGTTTTAGTTTTTCCCCAATGTCCTTTTTTTAAAAAATGAAATTCATATGGAGATAATTATAGAGTCATCTACAATTGTAAGACATACTACAGAGATCAAAAATAAAAAGATGAATATTGCAGTTAAAAGTGGGCGAAGGATTCAAACAGACATTTCTCCAAAGAAAATATATGCACATGGCCAATAAGTACATGAAAAGATGCTCAGCCTCCATAGCCATCAGAGAAACGCAAATTAAAACCACGACGAGATATCACTTTATGTCCACTGGGATGGTTGTAATAAAAAAAAAGGGAGCTAATACATTTTGGAACCCCCACACACTGCTGGTGGGTGGGCAAAATGATGCAGATGTTTTTGGAAAACAGTCTGGCAGTTTGTCAAAAGCTTAAATGTGGAGTTACCACATGATTCAGCAATTCCATTCCTAGGTATACGCACAAGAGAATTGAAGACATATGTCCCCACAAAAAAAACCTGCTCATGAATGTTCATTACTATACGTCCCCACAAAAAAACCTGCTCATGAATGTTCATAGTAGTATTGTCCATAATAGCCAAAAAAGTGAAAACAACCTGAATATCCATTAACTAACAAATACATAAACAAAACATGGTATATCCATAAATGGAACACTATTCATCGATAAAAAGAAGTGAAATATCGATATATATGCTACAATAAATGCTAAGTGAAAGAAACTAGTCACAAAGGACACCTATTGTGTGATTTCATTTATATGAAATTTCCCAAACAAGCAAATTTATAGACAGAAGGAAGATTAATGTTGCCCAGGGCTCGGGGCATGGGGAAATTTGGGAGTTACAGGTAAAAGATGGGGGGGGTTCTCTTTTGAAATAATTAAAATGTTTTAAAATTGTGGTGATTGATATGCAACTCTGAATAGACTAAAGGCCATTGAATTGTACACTTTACGTGAGTGAATTGTATGGTATGTGAATCATATCTCAAAAAACCTGTTTTTTAAAAAAACAAGTAACACCAAAGGATTCTGTGTACCCTTTACTCAGTTTCCCCCAATGGTCATATTTTGCATAACTATAGTGTGATAGGATGTTGAGACCAGATGTTAAGACTGAGAATCCACCGATGTTTAGATTTCACCAAAATGAGTTCTCATCTCATTTTGCCGTGTGTGTATGTACGTGTGTATGGATGTACTTAGCTCTGTACATTTTATCATACGTGTAGGTCTGTTTATTCACCACCCTGGTCAAGTCACTGATGGAATATTGCATCTTACAACTCTGTTCACCCTAGATTCTGTCTGAGGCAGTGCTCCAGAGACCTTTAGGCTGTCCTTACTGTCAATAACCTAAAGCAAGGCATCCTCCCAAGCTTCCCAGTAGACAGAGCGTCCTGCTCCTGGCTGTCAAGGGCAGGAGTCATAGGGGGAAGTGAATTCCCACCCACACAGGAGGCGCGGAAGGTCAGGATTGTGGGCGCTATTCATCTAGATTCTAGAATCACCCACACTTCTGAAAGAGTAGGACATTATCTCACCAAAAGGAAGAACATGAATTCTGGAAGGGGGATACGCCCCCAGGTCTCCACTCCTCGCTTTCTCCTCCCACCAAGTTCGGAAGCCATCTCTCTAACTCCCAGGCCCAGTGGTGACTTGTCAGCGCTTTCAGAGAGCTGGTATTTATTAGGTTGCCACTAGCAAATGCTCTCAGGGAGAGGCCTGGCAATGATTCATCTGTACTAATCCCTGTGTTTTCATCAGCCTTGTGTCTGTGCGAGGGGACAGCCCCAGTGGCTCTTCCACATCATCATCACTTCAGTTTCTCTCAAAATGTTTGCTCAGAAAAAGCCCAGAATTTGGCCTCAGTTTATTCTGGGCTTCCAGGGGAATTTCCCATCCTCCTCGGACTCCATGGGTGAAATTGCTAGAATGTTCACTCCTTACCTGGCAGGGCAGACATTAAAGCTGGCTCCAGCACAGACTTTTTTTTTTTTTTTTCTGAATCAAAGAAAAACTTACTAGTATCACATCACTGAGAACAAGAGATGTGGGAAGAAGTAGCTGTCGTTACTCTCTCTCTCTCAACTGTCATCCCACTGCCCCCAAATCATTAGTCCCATCATACCTGACCACATGCTCGTCTCAACTCTACCGTCTCCCTGGATCTTATAACCTACACACAATCTGGCCATCTTGAACTTAACTTGCTCACATCCACCTCATACGATCCCATCTGTGGCCCCGAACTCTGACTTATCATCCAGCCCCACGCCCACAAATCCTGAAATTCCACACTCGCAATCTCCATTGACCTTTGCATTGTGTCTAGTGCATGGTAGAATCTCCAAGAATGACTATTACTACTAAAGATAATAATATCTTGATTAGTTGAGCAACTTTGTGAGACACCTAGAAGCTCAGAGATGTGAAAAGACTCATCCAAGACCACACAGTGTAATGGTGATACAAGTTTTTAATAACAAATTTAAATCTTTCCCTTTAGCCCTGGTTTCCTTGCAGCCTCCTACCTCCTTCAAGTTTATTGTCCCAGGCTTCCTCAGTAAGACTATAGTAAGACCTAGGCTTCCTCAGTAAGACTATAGTAAGACCATAGCCTTGCAAACTGGGCCTTATAAGAAGGAAAAGATGACCAGCAGGCTAGAGACCCAAGGAAAAGTTAATGCTACAACTTGAGTCTAAAGGCAGTCTGCTGGCAGAGAGCCCTCTTTTTTGAGGGATTCTTTTCCTTAAGACCTTCAACAGATTGGATGAGGCCCACCCACATTATGGAGGGCAATCTGCTTTACTCAGAGTCTACTGATTTAAATGTTAATCTCATCTAAAAAATACCTTCACGGCAACCACCAGACATGTTTGAGCAAATATCTGGGTACCTTGGTCTATCCAAATTGACAGGTAAAATTAACCATTTCAGCAGCCTAGAATTTTATGGAAAGGAGAAGCTTGAGAGAGAAGAGAGGAGATTGAACCATCTTGTGATGGGAAGTTAATGAAGAAAAGGGAAGTACTTTAGATAAATGAAAGAAACATTTAGCTTCTTCCTGCTTGGGGAACTGCCAGGCAGAGCCACTTCACAAAATGTTGTATTAATGTCAGAGCAGCCATCTCAAAATAAACTTGGCAGTGTAGTATCTATGAGGCTGAGGGAGGCTTAGAGGTTTAGCCCTCTCAAGCTTCCCTCAGTTCCTGTGTGCTTTGGGAAAGGGCACTGGTTAGAAGGTCCATCATAGTAGGACCAAGGCGGTCTATAGAGATGGCTGCAGAGACAACAAACCATATGATCGTAGCCTGAATGAATTCACAACCAGGCCTCCAAAAGGTCTAGAGGTAGTGGTTCTGAGTTAGCCAGGGAGCACCTGGACTTGTCCCAAGCAGAGAGAGAATGAGAGAAACAGCAGAATTCAAGCTTCATCTGTCGCAAACTTCAGTTGAAGGACTAGCAGGTCAGTACGCAATTAGCCAGACAAAGGGTGTCACTTCTGACTCCAATATTCAACTGAATTTTGGCCTTAGGGCCCCAGTATTTTCCTTCCATCATAAGACTGTATAAACCATGCCCAGGCACCATCTTGGATTGGAATTGGGCATGACAGTCAAGAAACCATCATTTTAGAGATTGAACCTTTTCTCTTAGAGAGACCGAGATGTTCCTAAAAGGTCTATTTAAATTATTGGCTGAAATAAAGTTTAAATCATATAGAATTTTTAAAGTCCGCATGTTGTCTACTAATGAGTGTGAAGAACTGGATTTATGAGAGAAAGCAATACATTTCAGAGTTGATGTGTGATTCCATTTATGATGATGTTATATTAAAAGTGGTGACTCCAGGAGTGAAAACTAGGTCTTCTTTTCTTCAAACAAAGTTTCACGCAGACTCCCTGGTAGTGTCAATGTGATGAACCAACATGCTTCATGGTCTTCTACCACCACTGGCTAACTCCTGCCAGCCTTGACCTCACCATCTACCCATGGCCTTCTAACATTTACTCTAAGGTCAACTTGGGCTAACTGAAGGAAGGACACTTGCATCATTCTTTGTCCAACACTTTGCTATACTTCTATTACATTTATCGTGAGAAACTTAAAAAGTACAGAAAGGGATTAAGAATAATGTTACGTACATTATTATCCACATTGATTTGTTGTATTTGTTGCTAGTCCTTTTAAATATGAGTGAAACATTAGGGATGAAATTGTTGTTCCCTTGACCCTCATCTCTACACACGCTTTCTTCCTCCTTTCCCCAGAATCAGCCAGGTTCATGAATTTGATGTGGATCCTTCTAGTTTATTTAAAAGAATACTTTTATACACACGAATGAACACATCCATGAAAAATACAAAATATTTTCTGTGTGTTTTAAAATCTAAGCAAAAGTACCTAACTGTATATATAATTCGATAACTGCATTTTTCACCCACTCTTAATGAGACTACATGTTATTGATTCATTATTCATCTGGTATAATTTATTTGCTCTCCTACTGATGGACATTTCATTTTTTCCCCCTGATTTTAAAATTTATAGCCAGAATTTCAATGGTCATCTCTTAACATGCTTCCACGAGCACCCATATCTCTCTATGGCATGTTCTAGAAGTGGAAGTGCTGGCTTTCTTGTACTTGTATGAGGTCGTTATCACACTAGACGTCTTTTCATCTAGATGATGAATTCCTAGAGGTCAGAGGCTATGTTTTATTCATCTCTGTACTACCAGTGCCTGACACATGATGCTGACATAAAAGAAGAGGTGCATCACCGAACAAAATGCCTCCATCCTCCACCTGCCTTCCCGAACTAGCTTTCTCCCTCAGCTTATCATGACAAGAGTCAGGGAATTTTCTGCCACGACTTACAGTGTGTGCTATTTGCATTATCTCATTTAATTACCACAAATTTCTGAGACATACCATTTTACAAGTGATAAGATGGAGGCTTAGAAAGGTGAAGTGAATTCCTGCCATCACACAGTTAAGAGTAAAGGAGAGATTTGAGCCCAGGTCTATGCACACCCAGAATTTGTGGCCTCTCTGTTCTATTACGCTACCTGTCAAACAGCCGGATTTGTGAATATGGAAACAGTGTGATCTTTTGCCTTCATACCCATGACATCCATTTTGACAATTCTCTCCCCTTCAATGAAATCTTTTTTTTCCCCATTCATGGTCTGGAGAAATCACCTTCATTAATTATCCCGCAGCTTTGACTAATTAACCGGCATCTTTCTCTCTTGGGCCTTGAGTTCACATGTTAGAATCCTAACGTGTTAGCAGGATGCTTTGTATAAGTGAGACCAGCCCCATAATTCTAGAGATGGGAAGGCCAGCCTGAGGTGCTGAAGAAACATGCTTAAGGTGCCACAGTAAATTAGAAGCCAAGCTAAGGTCAGTCCTGGGTCTCCTGTGACCGAGTCTGGTGCCCTTCAATCTGGCTTTTGAATTAACCAATGGGGCTGGCTCTTTTCCAACAGGGAGAAGAGTTGAGTGGTACATGGCTTTGCTGTCTCACTGATTTCAGAGGCAATGAAGAAGGGCAGTGGCAAGGACTGAGACCAGCGACAGACATCACAGAAACCAGGAAATATGAAGTCCAGCTTAGGAAGCACCACATGGAAGCTCCAAGTGATGCTGAACCTGCTGCACTGAGGTCAGAGGAGAAAGCTGCCTTGACATCACAAGGTCTGTACTGACCAGAGTTCGCTGACTGCTGGAACAGACAACTCTATATGCTCGCTGGCACAATGCTATAACAATTGGCTGCTCACTCACATCTTGGTCCAGTGCTACTGGTGGGTCTGAGCTCTGCCTTACAGGGTTGTGCAGGGAGTCAGTCTCTGTCCAGCTTCGGACTCTTCCCTCTCCAACATGCCGCCTGCAAAGTCAGTGTCTAGGGTGGATAGGGAGCCTTTGGGGAGTCAAAGCCAATCAGGGGAAGAGCTTGGGCTACAGTGGGCATTCCTGGTTCCACGGCTGGTGCCTGAGATTTCTACCTCACTGTCCTGCCTTTCAATATGTCTGATCCTGTTTGCTCTGCTCTCAAGTGGGAATCACACAGCCTGCTCTGCCCATCCTCAGCATCGTGACTTCAAGCTGCAATATATTTTTTAAATGGGAGCATGCCCTGCAGATATAAGCATGGCTGTGGTTTCTTTTCTAAATGACAAGGAAGTAAGCATCCTGCTTGTCCCAATCTGGAGTCCTTCCCCTTCGGGCCCTGAAAGTATGATAAATCTGAGAAACATTCCTCTAGAATGGATGGACAGCTGCAATGTAACTGTGTAGGACATGGTCACTGCTGCTGTGAGGTAAAGTCACAGAGAGCATCTCTCTCCAGATGATGCTGGTGAACCCAGGCTGTAGGTGTGTTTTGACACAGAGAATCAGTTCCTATCCCTTCCAGTCCCTCCTACCTGTAGCCAGCAAACTTACATCTGTAGGGTCAATCGTTGACCTTGAACATGGGCTGCAGCATCATTAGACCCTGGCATTGTAGTAGGTTGGCCAGAGTATGGAATTTGGAATCTAACACGTCTGTATTCGAGTCTTGGTCCTAGTTCTAGGGCTTAGCGGGCTCATTTTCCTCATCTATAAAATGGGGAGAATGACTTATATGGTTGTTTTGACAACTAAATGAGCTCATTATGAAAACTGCTTAGCAGATTGAAAATAAGCAGCACTCAGGAAAGCTGCGGTTATTTTCATGCCATATCCAATGTGCTAGAGATGACTTCTGGGCACTTGCATAAGGGTTGAGTCAGAACTTCCCCTGTGGCTTTCCTGGTGGCCCCATTTCAATGAGGCCACTTTTGCCTTTAGTGTCCCTTCCCTGCCTGTCCCAATTCCTTTCCTGAATTTTAGCCAGCTTAGCAGAGGCCCAAAGACTCCATCTAGCCCTGGTGAGCCCAGATCCCCAGCCACTACTGCTACCTGAAAGCCTGTTGGCTGGGTTCTCAGGCCGGGCTCCAGCATCTTGACCACCTAGGCAGTGAGGTCTGAAATCTGAAGCTTTTCCATAGCTCGTGCACCATCTGATCTCACAGGCTTGATCTTACACTGCTGATTCTCACTGGAACCGCGGTGAGCTTCCTCCTCAGCTTATTGAGCCTGAAGCTGAGCCTGAGACAAGGGTTTGGGAGGTGATCCCAGGATGCAGGAATGAGGGCGTGGACAGAGTGAGACAGCAGGGAAGGGAAGGCCGATATGTGCTGTGTGTCAGGTTCCCAGGGGGCCCCCTGTGAGAAGGCATGCCCAATGTGCCTCAGGATTGTCTTGTAGAAGATGAGAGGCCTGGGATATATTCCCCCAGAGCTCCCATCTCGCAGTGGTTGAGGGTCCCCAGGGACTCCCCATCTCTCACTTTGAAAATGTCCCTGGGTTAGATCTGAGCAGGCTTCCCGGCTCAGAAGAAAGCCTTGAGACAGACAGTGGGGAGACTTAAGAGCACATGCTTGAAGGATAACATGTCCACTGCAGCTGTACCAGCATCAAGGGTGACATGAGACACCAGAAGTGTCTGTTGAAGCTGTTTTACTTAGCAAGATTTTTCCCACTTCGGATTGTGCCCCGGATCACACTAATGGTCTAGGTTCAAATGTCACCTTCTCAGAGGGGGCTTTCCTGTATCCTCTCTAAGGGAGCCAACCTGTGGTTATTCCCACCTGTGATATTTTTCTTTCCATGAGCCTGCTCTGGCAGCCTGGCCAGTGTGGCTTAAGACCTGCAAGTCCGTGAGTGTGTCCGGATGTTGGGATCTGTTTGACCACAAGCTGCACCAGACTTGGGCTGAGTCATTACCAAAGAAGCAGGTCAAATTCCAATGCCAGTCTAGGAAGCAGGTACGAAAGAAGTGCTGAAACTTTGGTTAATTATCAGGTGTTGGGGTGGAAGACATCAGAGTCGAGTACAGCAAGCAAAGTAAGCAACTACCAGAAGATAACCAGACAGCAGGAAGCGGGGACTTAGGAAGAGACTGGAAGGTCCAGTGTGATTTCTGCAGACAATGCCCAGCTGGCAGGAGGCTCTCTTGGGAGTGGACAAGGTGCACCTCCTGGTCCTGCTTCGCCATTTGCAATTCTCTGTATCTGGTTTCCGTTCCCTCAGTGTGGTCATGCCGACGATGTCATTAAAGTTTGGGAGAAGTGACGACTTTTGCGTATACCTCAATAAAGATGCATTTTTACCTGGCTGCAGCTCATTCCAAAATTGAAGGCAAAGGGATTTTAGGACTTGAAAGAGCCTCTGTTTTTGAGTCTTGATCCAAAGGGGAAGCAGCCTACAGTGGTCTCTGGAATTCCGGAGACTCTGGAATGCAGATCAGCAGGGTAGTACTTTTCATTGCCCATAATTTTTCAAGCCACAGTTGAGAGCAGCCACTTCTCCATCAGACCAGCTCAGCAGGACCAGCGGGCCTGAGTACAGTGTGAGTCACCCTCCAGGCTGTGGTCTGGAGCTGGGGCTGCAGCTTTTTCCTTCGTCGTGACCTCACAATTCCTGTCTCGATTCTCCACGCTGCGGGAAAGGCGTCAGGTGAGCAAAAGCCAGGGGAGTGACGTGTCTACCTGGCTGCCAGAGGAAACATTAGTGTGTGCCCTTTCACCTAATGCATCTTTTCTTCAGTAACCCAGTTACAACAATAAACAACCTCTTGGCTTTCATTGTTTCTATTGTCAGGTTCTGACGTTCCTGCTACTGGAACTTTAATGGTGGAAGAAAAACCAAATTTATTCCTTATCATTAAAATTACTGTCTGTACTGTGTGGCCTGGCTCCACTGCCAGCATTTGCAATGTATTAATTATTTTGCAGCCATTTTCAGGGTTCCTATATGATGGGGTTCTAAATTAAAGCATTCCATTTTAATCCTAATTGGATTAAATACGGTGCTTTCTCAATAATGTGTTTTGAAGTTACCTAACTTTTGTGTACCTCAGTCTCTCCTCTGTATAATGGACATATATTACTTATGCCATAAGATTTTTGTGAGGATTAAATGAGTTTCTACATGGGAAGCACTTTTAACAGTGCCTGACATATCCAGAGCTATTATAAGTGTTTGATATCATTTTTAGCATCATCACTCACTTAAAGATCGTGAATCTGGGGTAGGGGAAGTCTGGTATCGTTTTCAAACCAGGAAAGTTCAAATTGGGAATCTGTGTGAAATTTTACATTTTTAACATTCTTCTATCTTATCTTTTTGCAGAAAAATTTGCTATGATTTATGGATTAAACACAAGGTAAAATTAAATTATTGAGATGAAAAAGAGACCCGAGAGCAATGGAAGGAACTAGAAGGAATAGACTGTACAGCTGACCTGGGCCGTGATGATTGGAGAAAGTGGATGATGGGTTTGTCCTTACTTTTTTTGCTGTGCGGTCAATGAGGGAACGTACTGGGTGACATACATTTCACTTCCTGATCACAGCATCAAGTATACATTCCTTTGCAAAAATAAACTCTTGGGTGGCAGAGAGGGGGGGACTAGACACGAAAGGAGTTTACTATCGGAATCCTTTATGCATAAGCGACTTTGAGTACAGTTTACTGTGTCTGCATGTTCAGCTCTGCTAATGAAAAGCTGTTAAAGGTGTGAATTCTGTGAATCCCCTGGAAGATCTGGTAACTTTGCTTTTTTGGAGCTGACACAGCCAAACAGAAATCATGGTATGAACAACAAAAGACAAATACGAGTGTTAGCTGCCTCTCACCGTCAGCAGAGATATACTTAAATTTTAGATTTCTTTTCCGCCCTCCGCCTGAAACTCCTCCACTGGGCAGCTGCCTGAGCCCAAAGCACATGAACTCACCTGGCCGTGCTTCTCCCTTAGCTAACTGAGAGCGTGCATGTTAGTGTCATCTATGGACCACCAGGCAAATCGTTTACTCTGTGTGAAGTATGGTTCTGGGGAGCAGAAGGGGCATACCACACACTGAGTACCGGCCACTTTCTGGGACACTTTGTACACATTATTGCATTTATTGCAATCATACAAGGCAGCTCTTATTATTTCTGATTTCGAGATGAAACTGTTTGAAGCTCAGAGAAGTTATGTAACTTAAGCAAGGTAATACGGCTGGCTGGTTCTGAAGCAGATCCAGAGCTGGAAACCATCGATTGATTGATTGAGTCATCAATTTAGCTATCTTCCTTACCAGATGCTGCTGATGCAGAGTTTGTTAAGAAATCATTCCTGCCCTCAATACACCCACAGTCTGGTCAGGGAGGCTGTTTCTTGACTCCATGTCTACTGGTCTTGTTATAATCAACCTCAAACTTTTGTATTAAAAACATGCATTATATGCTGTAAATGAAGCCATTTAAATTCCGTTCGAATGCTCTTGGTATTTAGATGAAGTAGGAAAAAGAATTACGTGGTGACTGAGATTGGAAGCTGAATGATAACTTCAGATCTCGTTTTACAGTTAAGCTCTCCTTTATGGAGAGGACACTTTACACAAGCCTCCTGTAACTTCCTAAGTGAAGGTTAG
>NW_011888842.1:1513957-1518140 GCF_000151845.1 Pteropus vampyrus
ATGGACATATATTACTTATGCCATAAGATTTTTGTGAGGATTAAATGAGTTTCTACATGGGAAGCACTTTTAACAGTGCCTGACATATCCAGAGCTATTATAAGGGTTTGATATCATTTTTAGCATCATCACTCACTTAAAGATCGTGAATCTGGGGTAGGGGAAGTCTGGTATCGTTTTCAAACCAGGAAAGTTCAAATTGGGAATCTGTGTGAAATTTCACATTTTTAACATTCTTCTATCTTATCTTTTTGCAGAAAAATTTGCCATGATTTGTGGATTAAACACAAGGTAAAATTAAATTATTGAGATGAAAAAGAGACCCGAGAGCAATGGAAGGAACTAGAAGGAATAGACTGTACAGCGGACCTGGGCCGTGATGATTGGAGAAAGTGGATGATGGGTTTGTCCTTACTTTTTTTGCAGTGCGGTCAATGAGGGAACGTACTGGGTGACATACATTTCACTTCCTGATCACAGCATCAAGTATACATTTCTTTGCAAAAATAAACTCTTGGGTGGCAGAGATGGGGGGACTAGACACGAAAGGAGTTTACTATCGGAATCCTTTATGCATAAGTGACTTTGAGTACAGTTTACTGTGTCTGCATGTTCAGCTCTGCTAATGAAAAGCTGTTAATGGTGTGAATTCTGTGAATCCCCTGGAAGATCTGGTAACTTTGCTTTTTTGGAGCTGACATGGCCAAACAGAAATCATGGTATGAACAACAAAAGACAAATACGAGTGTTAGCTGCCTCTCACCGTCAGCAGAGATATACTTAAATTTTAGATTTCTTTTCCGCCCTCTGCCTCAAACTCCTCCACTGGGCAGCTGCCTGAGCCCAAAGCACATGAACTCACCTGGCCGTGCTTCTTCCTTAGCTAACTGAGAGAGTGCATGTTAGTGTCATCTATGGACCACCAGGCAAATCGTTTACTCTGTGTGAAGTATGGTTCTGGGGAGCAGAAGGGGCATACCACACACTGAGCACCTGCTATGTGCCAGCCACTTTCTGCGACACTTTGTACACATTATTGCATTTATTGCAATCATACAAGACAGCTCTTATTATTTCTGATTTAGAGATGAAACTGTTTGAAGCTCAGAGAAGTTATGTAACTTAAGCAAGGTAGTACGGCTGGCTGGTTCTGAAGCAGATCCAGAGCTGGAAACCATCGATTGATTGATTGAGTCATTAATTTAGCTATCTTCCTTACCAGATGCTGCTGATGCAGAGTTTGTTAAGAAATGATTCCTGCCCTCAATACACTCACAGTCTGGTCAGGGAGGCTGTTTCTTGACTCCATGTCTACTGGTCTTGTTATAATCAACCTCAAACTTTAGTATTAAAAACATGTATTATATGCTGTAAATGAAGCCATTTAAATTCCGTTCGAATGCTCTTGGTATTTAGATGAAGTAGGAAAAAGAATTACGTGGTGACTGAGATTGGAAGCTGAATGATAACTTCAGATCTCGTTTTACAGTTAAGCTCTCCTTTATGGAGAGGACACTTTACACAAGCCTCCTGTAACTTCCTAAGTGAAGGTTAGAAAGTACAATTTTGGTCCTGAGCAACCTCTTGCAGCCATGTGGTCCAGGAGGCAGTAAGACCCTGGCAGCACGTCGTGGCTGGAGCTGCGGATTTCTTTTTCTGTAAGGAGCTTGCTGTGGGGAAACTAATTGAACCTAGAAGTTTTAAGAGGTTTAAGCTTTTGCTAGTTTGCAAGTGTGGCTCCTCCCCAGCATGACCCCCGGAGAAAGGGCTCTGTCTGTGCGGAAAAACAGTCAATAGGCAAAAATTTTATTTGGTCTCCTGTCTCCCCAAGGAGAATAACATCTGTGTTTCGTGGTGTCTTCACTGTTTCACGGTTGCATTTAAGACTCAGGCTGGAGACTGAACACCTGGACCAGGAGCATTTTGGACACTTCGTATGAAACAACTGGCTGAAGCAGAGGTGCAGAGTAAGTCTATTTTGGGGCTGGAAGGGACATTACAACCACCGCTTTAAATGTGAAGCATTATCAAGACAGAGGACTCCTCCAATATCAGGTGTTCGCTGCTTCTATGACAGCCTGTTTGTCCTTTGATGGCTTTGGTCATTGAAAGTTCTTTTCTTACTTGAGTGCAATTTGTTCCCTGGTAGATTTCACCAAGTTTTCTCTGTCACCCAACGGAATAAGTCTGCTCTCTCTCTTCCATGACAGACCTTCAGAGATTTTGAGACAGAGATATGTTCCTGCTTATTATCCCATTTTTCTCTCTCTAATGAGGCGGTATTTCTAGTCTTCTCATTATCCTGATCATTTAAATATGTGCCATCCTAAGGATGACAAATATATTAATAAGATGTATCAATTGAGTGTGACTCTGTTTTTACTGAGCTTGGTTGTGACCTTGGAATCTTTCTCAATAACTTCCAGGTAGTTATTATAACGAGATCTTAATTGTGCAGCTACTGCGTTCAGGTGCTATGTACTTTAGAGGTGCGGTGTGAGCACAGAACAATCCGTGTCCTTGTGGGGCCTGTGTCCTGCTCGGGAGCTAACCTTGTATTGTACTGAGTTGAAGGCTCTTTGGTACCTTGGAGAAGGGCTTTTGGTAGAGAGAGATGCCTTTTCAAACTTGATTCTGAGGCTTTCCTGAAGGGTGTCCATGCAGAGGGTGGTCCTCAGCCGCCACTGAGTTGGGTGTACTGTGTCTCTCTCCCAAACCCCGTTCACACATCTGGGGCCTCTCCTCTGCTGAACTGCTTAGAAGGCCTCCGGTGCAGGGAAATATATACACAGGGTGGCTGAATGCCTCTGAGGAGGCTTAGAAGGCCTCCGGTGCAGGGAAATATATACACAGGGTGGCTGAATGCCTCTGAGGAGGCTTAGAAGGCCTCCGGTGCAGGGAAATATATACACAGGGTGGCTGAATGCCTCTGAGGATGATCCAGCCTCATTTTATACTGGGAAAAAACGGTGCTTTGGGGGAAAGCTCTTGAAGCTATAACTAGGTGAATCTAGTTCGGTGATGCTCTTACCATACCAAAATTCTCTCTGTCTCTGTCTCTCTCCCTATCATTTTAGGAACCTTTTAAAAGTTAATGCCTGTAAATAAAGGGCTTGCGAGGTCAGCTAATTTTGCCAATTTCCCATCAATCCTTGAGAAATGATGGTTTTCAGTGTTGCTCACTTCCCATCAATCCTTGAGAAACGATGGTTCTCAGTGTGGTGGGGTGGTAGGGCCTCTGTCCAAAACTGGAAGGATGCTCTCCAAGAGACCACATGTGTGGAAAGTACCTGGAGAAGTGATTTTGGTTGGACATCTACCATGTTCTATCTTTGAAATGACTGATGTTTATGGTGTTTTTCCCCTCTAAAAGTCCTGCTGGATTTTGCCTGCCTGGGCTGTAAGACAATTTCAGCCCATAGCCTGTCCCTGTCCAGGAGAGGCACCTGCCTGGGGAGCTCGATAGAGCAATTCTTTTGCTGTTTCTTTAAATCACACTGTTGGGTTCTGGCCTGTTGAGTGAACAGGAACCAAATTAGCATCCATACTGATTGCATGGCCGCTTTGGGAAAATCACGTCCTCTCTGAGTTTGTTTGTTCTTACTTAAAATGGTGATCTGGGAACAGAGTTGACACTCGAGAAATTAAATAGAAAAGAAGGCGAGGATAATAACGACGGCTCGCCTCTCCCCCCACGTCCGGGCATGCATTTAGTAACTACTGAGAATGATGGAATAGGCTCTGTTCTAGGTGCTGGAGACACAGGAGCGGGGAAACACATATAAAGTCCCTGTTGTCACAGAGCTTGATTCTAGAAAACATGCACATAAATAAGTAGACCAGTAGTACGTTCAGAGGAAATGTGTGCTATGGAGAAAAATAGAGAAGCGTACTGGGGATGGGAGGGCTGCGTGCATGTGTGTGCTTATGTAGGGTGGCGAGGGAGAGTCTCGTGGAGAAGGTGAGACTGGGCAGTGCCTGAAGGAAGTGAGAAAGTGAGGCGTGCGTTGGGGGACAGAGGATGCTGGGGGAAGCGTCTGAGGCGAGAGAGTGCTTGCTGGGTTCGAAGAATAGCAGGAAGACCAGTTTGCCTAGATAATCATGGTGAGCGGCCTGAGGTCATAGAAGTATCAGGGGACAGATCATTCAGGGCTTCAAAGGCCACTGTAACACTTTGGACTTT
>NW_011888842.1:1519213-1527062 GCF_000151845.1 Pteropus vampyrus
TGTGCTATGGAGAAAAATAGAGAAGCGTACTGGGGATGGGAGGGCTGCGTGCGTGTGTGTGCTTATGTAGGGTGGCGAGGGAGAGTCTCCGTGGAGAAGGTGAGACTGGGCAGTGCCTGAAGGAAGTGAGAAAGTGAGGCGTGCGTTGGGGGACAGAGGATGCTGGGGGAAGGGTCTGAGGCGAGAGAGTGCTCGCTGGGTTAGAAGAATAGCAGGAAGACCAGTGTGCCTAGATAATCATGGTGAGCGGCCTGAGGTCATAGAAGTATCAGGGGACAGATCATTCAGGGCTTCAAAGGCCACTGTAACACTTTGGACTTTGCTCTAAGCCAGAAGGCAAGCTTTCAAGCAGTGGAATGAGAAGCTACGACTCAGCATTTCGAGAGGATCACTCCATAACTCTGGGGGTACTGACTGGCTCCAGGGGGCAAGCGCTGGGGACACGGGACCTTTGACTTTGTTTTCAGTGTTGCCCAAGCTGCTCAAGATAACCCGGAGAGATTGCCCTCTCAAGCAGGCTTTAGAGGTGAAGAGAAATTAAAACGACAGGACGGCAGCAGGAACTAGTCTCCATTTCTAGATGCGCCTCACTCTGTGCCAGAAAGTTGAGTGGCCGGAAAGGAGAATAAAAGGGTCCAGGGACAAGCCAAAGGGACAAGCGCAGGACAGTAAGGAAGCGTGAGCTCAGCCTTCACAGCCAACAAGAAGGGAGTGAAAACAAAGTAAATTAGTGGTGGAGCATTAATGCAGCGGATCCACGACACATGTTGGAGAAGGGTGGTGGTCCTTGCCAGGAGGTCCTTGAGAAATCTGAGTGGGGACTGGACACGTGGGCCGGAAACCCTGTCCCTGTACCCCACGTTCCTATTCTCTCCCCTCCCCCCACCCCCATCCTAGTATATGTTTGCAAGGAGTGATAAGAGAGTTCATGATTGTTGACAGGTTTTCTGCAGCAGACAGGTAGACAAGAAGGGAGGAGGCCTGCCATGCCCTGGGCAGGGTGTGAACTCCTTATGGAGAAAAAAGTAAAGTAGAGGTGAAGAAGGTGTTTTCTTGAAAGTGTCCTAGCCTGGGAGCCCAGCAGGCATCGCACATCCACATCTACACTTTCCCAAGGAGCTGGGCAGTTAGTGCCCTCCTAAAGCCGGGGGAGCCTGCCATCTGCTGGTTGACTTAAGTATTGTACCCAGATGCTTACATGTGGACAAACGTCCTTCAGCTAACTTAGAGAGACAAACCTATGTTGGCATTTGCTCCAGGCCAGGCACTGTCCATTTTCTCCTTAAGTATCACAAATTCTCATCATGGTAGGTCTTCTTAATTCTCATGTTTAGGGATACTCAGAAATATTAAGTGACTAGACCAAGGTCATTCAGTAATTGGAAAACTTAGGATTCAGTGACTACAAAGAGGATTACTTTGAAGAAGTCGTTATGATCACACCGGCTTTGCAAACTGTAAAGTGTTACGAGGGAATAGGCAGAGGGCAAGTGCTCTGCGTGTACTGATGTGAGAATGGATAAAGGAATAAGTGCGCAGATGGTGTGGGCTCAAAAGACTGAGGTGTTAGTCCCAGCTCTGGCACTTCGAGGGCAGTGAACTTGGGGGAAGTCATTTCACTGCTCTGAAACACACTTCTTAACCTATAACTGCAAATAGAAGGTGCTAATGTGAGAGCTACTTATTTTGGATGTGTGTGTGTGTGTGTGTGTGTGTGTGTGTGTGTGTGTGTGTGTGTGTTTCCTATAATGAAATCTATGTTCCAGTCTTGGCACTGGAGTGATTCTCAAGGGGAGAGACTTTTCCTGCTTCCTTTCTGAGCTTTCAATTCATCTTGGAGGTTCGCTTGGGGAGGGAGGAGCACAAGGGGAGTGAGCCCTCTGCTGGCCACAGATATACCACACCAGCTCTCATCCTGGCAGGGGGTATAGGTGAGGATCCCAGCACCCAAATGAGTCTAGAGGACACATTAGTGCAGAGTGAGATTTCTAAAGAGCAACGTTGATTATGTCACTCCTGCCCTAAATACCTTCAGCGATTCTCAGCTGCACTCCCAGGACACAAAGTCCCTGAGGCAAGGCCCTGAACCATCTATGCCCTTTACTTGTAGCCACAGCCTCCTCTTGGTGTCCCCACCGTCCTCATTTTAAGCACAGCAACCTCAAGGGAGCCTCTCCTGGCTCTGCCTCCCACCCTACCCGCATTCCAAGGAGCAATGCCCTAGTCTGCTAGTCTATAAGGCGCCACAGCCCTCTCAGCTCCTGGAATTAATGGGGGAGGGGGCTTGACTCCAGCTCCCCACATCCCTAATTAGCCTGGCCCAATTGAAATGACATCTGTGTTTAGGAAAGATCGCCTGTAGAAACGGAGGGCAGCTCAGGAACAGGGGCGTGGATGTGGAGACGTTCTCAGGAACCCAAAGTCCTATGGGTTCTACCTTCTAAACATCTCTCAGCACCATATGCTGCATCTCCGGGACGCCACGTTTATGCAAGCCTCATCGCCTTTCATCCTACTCCTGCAGTGCCCTCCCCACAGGCTTCTCCTGCTAGCACCTCCCGGCCCAGGTCCAAACTTCCACAAAAACGATGGTTTTAAAAAGCAGACATGATTATAAACCCCCGCTTAAAATTCCTTAGCAGGTTTCCACTGCATTTAGAAAAAAGGTCAAAATCCTTATTCTGGACCAAAAGAAGGTGCAGGAGAGGGTTTCTGCTGCCCTCTGTGCCCCTCTTCCTGGGCTTCTGGCTTGCTTTGTGTGCAGCCCGGCGGCCTGAAGGTCCATAGAGATACTCTGCCTTCTGCCTCTCCTGCCTCCTTCGCTGGCTAACTAACTCCCGCTTAGCATTTAGATCGCGATTCAAACGTCCTTCCTCAGAGAAGCCTTCCTCGTCATTTCCATTAGATGTCCTCATCGTGTCGTTCACTTGCTTCCATAGCGTGCCCTCAGTTTGCAGTTACACGTTGGCTCGTCTGATGTAGGGGCTGTTGCTGGCCTCTCCCTGGCATGGAGGCTGCACGAGGTCAGGGCCACGGTTATTTTGTTCACTTAGTGCTGGGCATATGGGAGTGCTCAGCAGTAACTTTTAAACGGAAACGGAAGTGAGGCTTTTGGGAGAAGACAACCAATCAGCACAGCCCACAAGGAGCCCCGGATACTCCGGTGTTGGCAAGTCATGGTGGAGGAAGAATGGCTCGGGAGGGGCAAGCAGAGATGGGGAGAAGATGGGATTGATCGCAGTCCCAAAGGACAGGGCCATGTGGTAGACACTGTGAGAGTCGTGGTGTGGACGTCAGCCAACACGCTCCTTGGTTTACATTCCTTGTTCAAAGTGAAAAGTCCCTCTCCAGGTATTTAATGGGCAAAGTCCAAGTTATATCCCATGCCCCCGGCTGCCGTGGGGAGGAAGAAAGAGTATTTTCCTCTGTAGCTTTCATGGTGGGAGACAGGGTCCTCAGACAATGAGAAATGCTCCAAAACTAGAAAGGAGCTTGGAAGCTGAGAGGCCTTAAATGTCCAATGTCCGCTATGGAGAGAGAGAGGTGTGCGTAGACTTACTGGGGTAAGGCAAGCAGACAGCTCCGCCAGTGGTACTGAGTGCCAAGTTAACCCCGAGATAGTAAGCGTGCCCATCAAAGTCCCCGAGGAGAGTTTAAGTAGAAAGACTAGGCGCGGGCAGGATGGGGGCAACCACTGGCCCAGCATGGTTCCCCTGGTCTAGCAGGAGCTGAGGTGCAGAGACCGAAGGGGCGCGTGCGGGAGCAGTTATCTGAAACCTGAAGAGAGACTTGTGTGCAGACCATCAACTGAGAGGCACCGTCACTGTTATGTGGGAAGCCGTCAGCCCACCATGATGCTATAGAGATGAAGCTGGAAAATAAGTGCCCTGACTACCTCCCTCACCTACACCTCCCCTCCAGTCTCCTTCCTTCCGTGTCCTGCAAGTGCTGCTCATTTCGATACCCGGCTGGAAGCCTAAGGGCATGGAAGGCCATTGATATAATTCATAGAGGGCGGCTTTGACGTATACAGAGCAGGGAGAAGGGGAGGGAGTAGGTCAGGGATGGGCAAAGGGAAGACCAAACACCCTGGAAATTAATTTTCAATACAGAGCTCCTGAATGCTTCATGGGAGATGGAATTGGGCTTGGACTTTGAAGGTTGAGTAGAATTTCAATAGAGCTTTCAAGATGGAAGAAGTTATTTGACTAAAGCCACAGTCAGCAACTGGATTATCAGGTGTGTCTGAGAATTGCATTTTCAACCACAGCATTGGACCAGAGCTCATGGTGCGTAGGCAGTTTGAAACCAGCTGTCACCATTGAATGTCAAGGCCTTGGCTTCTTCTGGGAGTACCCACAACTTTCCCAAGGCCAAGATTAAGGATACCTGTTTGATGTAGCTTCTTCAGCAATCAGAATTCGATTGCTGTGCAGCTTCTGGGGACACCTTACCAGCTTAGTTATGTCTATCTTTCTTAAGAAGGGAAAAGACTAGAGCTCAGAGACTCCAAAGGCAGCGGCCACCAGAGGGTTAAGCCTCCCACTAAGGTTTGGTTGTTACAGGCCACCCATTTGTTTGGGTTTATGAAGCAAGGCGAGTGTTGCTATGGCTGAATTGCAGGCAACAAGTCTTATGATCTGAAACAGCAAATTGTGTATATAACATGACAGCATTTATTAAAGCATGATAAACTCAGCAGCACAGGATCTGGCCAGACCCATAAATTCCTCTGATCCTCACTTCTGAGCCATCGCATTCCATTTGAATGAGGTCTATCAGCCCAAACATTTTCATTAAGTCAATTTGCTGAAAATTCCCAAGAGAATGAACTGGGACTTGCTCCTTGCATCCCCTCTAACACTCTCGTTTTAAAGAGAAATGTGTAATGTGTGGTTCTGACACATACTTGCTGGGATCTGCTCTGCTGGGCTGAGTTCCCTCATGTCACTAGATGTATTCAGGCTGAGGCTGGGGGACACCGGACTCTCTTTTTTTCAGGGGGCTTTGCCTAAGGGAGAAGAAGCTATTCCTAATAGACATTCTTTCCAGTTCTATGAGTTTTGGATTGTAGGAGCCTGGTGAAGGATCCAGTTGAACTTCCTCATTCTGCAACCTGTACTTTGTCACCATGGCACACAAAGTCTGGGGCCTCGGGGAGAGCAGGAACACTAGGGCCAGAAGGCCAGAATTTAAGTTCTAGTTTTATTATTAATTAGGAGTGTAGCCACGAGCAAGTCATTGCACTTCTATGAACCCCAGTCCATCTTATATAAAGTAATAGTGCCTGACATATATGCCTGGCACTGTGCTAAGGGTCTCACAGGGATGGCATCACTTATTTTTCACAGGAATGCTGTGAAATTAAGAAGTGTGAACATCCTCATTTTACTGATGAGGAAACTGAGGCACAGAGAGACAAGGGAACTAAGGAATGGTGGAGCCAAGATTTGAACTCCGGCGGTTCTGCCTCTGGGGTTTTTTTTTGGTCCTCGCATGATAACAATTCTCACCTCACCTACGTCACTGAATTGTTAGGCGATTACATTGGAAAATGGGTATAAACATCTTTCAAACCATAAACTATTAGTCTTGGAAATGTTGAGCAAGAAGCCGAATCTTAAGTTGTCAGCTTTTTCCAACTCTGTTCAACTTTCTTCAAAACAGTGGTTCCCTCCCTTCCAGCCTCTCCTGTCTCCCTCCTGCCTCCCTTTCCACTCTGCCTACCCCTCTCATCTTTCCTTTCCAGCGTTCCCGCCTTGTTCGAATACATTGGCTTTGGTGGAATTCCAGCTCAACGATGAAAGGCAAGACAACAGACAAATTTAAAAGTACTTGTGCTTTTATTAAAAAAAAAAAAAAAATACAATCAGGTACTGTCCACATGGATTTTGGAAAGGAAGATCTCTTTAAAAATCCTTAGTTTGCATCATCATCATCATCATTATTATATTAATAATATTAATTATATCCTTAAAATCGAAACAGTATTGCTTTTCTGGGTTTTTTTTGTACGAAATGTAAAAAAAGGGGACGGCTTCCAATGACACACATTGAATCACTGCTAACAAAAATAATGATAATTAATTATACAGCTTTGTGTAAAATACAGCTGGTTCTAAAACAAACTACCGCTGTACAGCCTGCCCCTCCCCCATGCCCAGAGCTACCCAAGAGAAGGAAACTGTTGTGATTCTGTCACTGGAAGATTTTTGCTGATTCAAACAACAAAACAGAAACCTGTTGGAGACCGTTGTCTTTGGTGCGAAGGAAGGACTCGCAGAGTGGGGAGGCCAGTGCCGCCACCATCGGCCCGGCTGACCCGTGGTCAGCGCTAACTCCTGCCCAATGCCCAGGCGTGGCTTGATGGTTGGGTGGGTTGTACTGACACTTTGGTAAAATTATTTTCTTTCTCTGGGCCCTACTCCTCTCTCGCCCAGTTGTCCCTGGAGTTTATGCCCGTTTGCGTCTGCCTTCGAGATTTCGGAAGCTGCTGGGTCTCACCTTCATCTCAGCAAACTGAATGGAATATTCGTGACCTTTCCAGTGGAACCAATTAACACCCTGTGAGAAAGAGAAGAAGTCCAGGTTGGTTTCCATTAGGCAAGGTGTTCACTGACCAACTGCTGTTTCGTTGACGGAGCAAAAGGAGTTCTGTTTCGATTAGACTGTTTGGTAGTTCACAGCTGTCTCTTGCCTCTCCATCTACTGAGGTGCGCAGTGAAAATTTTCAAAGGGGCTGACTCTATCTGACTTTTTTTTTTTTTTAACTTTAAGCCGAAACCAACCGAATTTGCAAACCTTCTTTTTTTTTTCTTTTAATTTTACCATCTTGAAACAAATTGGTGGCTGATGAAATTGGCCTTCATTAAGAGTAGGCGCTAAAGGAATTCGTGTCATGACTGGAGGTTATAGACTTGAGTAGCTACATGCAGGGGAATCTATAACTCATGGGGTTTCTATGGAGTACTTTCATGGGGGTTGGTATGGGATGGTAGAAAGAACATAGGTGGAACACACACTTTACAACTTAATGCTGTTACTTGAGAGATAAATGGTCTTGAACAAGTTATCAAAACTTCGCGGTCCTCAGTTTCGCTATCTTTTTGTTTTTTTTCTTTTCCCTTAAATTCTAATAATGTCAACCTTGAAAGGATGTTCTGAAGATTAAATAAGTTTGTAAGGGAGCTATCACAGTGCTGGGCATATAGTATGTTCTCGGTAAATATTGCTTTTAAGGAGAAATATCCTTAAAATTTTGGCCAAAGGTTTTCTTCCAGAAAAGACAATATTTGAGTCTAGGCTTCCTAGTTCCACGTTTGACCTTTTGGCAGAGTCTACAGATGGTAGACTCTGCACATCGAACCCCACAAGGCCCCTTGTCCCAATAGGGGAGGGGATTAGCTTCAGAGAGTGCTCTTGTGAGGCCACTACCCCATTCTTGGCCCCTCTTCTATTTAAGCTTGGAGAGGACCTATCCATGAAGAAGTTAATGGCTGGTGAAATCGAGAAAAAAATAGCGACACTTTATTTGATTCTCTTTTTTTTGGCGGGGGGGGGCATATATTGATATCGGGTAGTCTCTGAGTCTGACAAGAAGGTGGGATTTGAGAAAGGCTGGCTTATTTCACAGGCAAATAAGTCTGTAATTCCCAGTTATGGGGAGATGCTGTCGCCTGACAGCTTCATTCTTGTGCTGCCTCCCTCTCCCCCATTCTTCCCTCTGCTCGAAGCAAGCCCCCCTTGTACTATGCTGGAGACTGAAGCCAGGGAGCAAGGTGACTTTGCAGAACCCACACAGCGATGGGAGCAAGCCAGATCTAGGTCCGGGCTCCCATACCTCCTTGAT
>NW_011888842.1:1528977-1535623 GCF_000151845.1 Pteropus vampyrus
AGCCACCCAAGGTGGGCACGGGTGGCATGGAATGGTCCTACTATCAGACCTGATCCCCCCTTTTTACCAAGAACACCTGTCTGCAGCCAGGTTTGCCCCCCTGCCCACTTTCTACAAGCTGTTCCACTTTGAGCAAATCATCAGACTTTTCCGAGTCTCGATTTCCTCCTCTGTATAATAGAGCAATATCTTCCTGAGATAGTTTTTGTGAGAGTTCAATGAGAGTAATGCATGAGAAAGATCTGCAAAAGAGGATGCTACTTAGTAGGCCTGAATGAATATTGTTTCCTCATTTATCACTCCTCTGATGTGGAGCCAGAAAACCAGATAACGTCCACTTCAAGTGAAAGACATCTTCAAGACCTGAACTAGGCTATGCATCAGACAAGGAACAAAAGGGCTGCTGAAGAGGTGGCGAGCTTCCGGTCGTAGGGGTACAGAGGCCGAGGCTGGGCGACCACATGGCAGGGATCTTAGAAGAGATTCAAACAGTTGGGTGATGGAGTGGATTATTTGCTACACAAAGTGCAGTGCACAGACTAGCAACACCACCAACAATGGCATCAGCAGGCAACTTGTAAGAAATGCTGCATCTCCATATGTCAGAACCTGCATGTTAACAGTATTCCCTGGGGGTCATATGTACACAATAAATTGAGAAATACTGGATCAGACAGATTTTAAGGCCCCTGAGAGGCTGTTTTTCTATCAGCCTAAAACCGATGTCTAAAAATGGATAAAAAGACATATTTTTTAAGTGATGGCAGCTTCAAATCAGTCCTGATTGTCCTGATTCCCAACCTACTCTGTTTCAGTGACCAAACTATCTACCCAACTCTGTTTGGTTGCAGGTCTTCTGGATTAGCATCCAGTATGGATTCAAATAATTGTTGATCTAACAAATGGATGGATTAACGAAGTAAGGAATGATGAATGGAAGGATTAGCTGAAAACACAAGAAGGCTGTGTGGTTTTGAAGGCTCTAAGTGCAGCTGCCCCATACCTGCTGTCCCACTGTATCCTTCCACCTTCAGCTTGTAGCGAGTCTTGGCATCTCCCACGCTGAACCTGTCGTAGACGGCGTATGCTGTCTTCCCATGGTCCCGCAGGTCTACCCGGAGCTCGTACTGCCCTTGGGACGTGATTTTGTTCAGGTTGTCCAGCCCTGTGGATGACATGCAAGGGTTGATGCAGAAGCATAAGTGACTGAAGCCATCATTTCTACTCCACCCTGTAGGAAAAGTGGCTGGGTATACTCTAAGGAGGGTTGTGTGACATGGACCCAGGTTGCAGCTAGGTTGGCTCCTTGCCGGCTCAACACCAAGCAAAATAGATTGTTCCTGAGTCTCAGGTCAAATCAGATTGATATCTTTGCCCTGCCAACCTCCTAGTGTATTGCAAAGATCAAAGGAGATAAGGTGGGGAAAGCACCTTATAAATACTAAAGCTCATTACAAGAGAAACGAAATGGATGATAATGGGATAGACATCCTGCAGCTCAGGCACTGGTGCGTAGAACAGTGCCCTGGGCAGGTAGGTTGTTAAAAAGTGTGTTGTGTGGCTGGATGGCTGGTGGCATTGTACAGCTGGCTTGGGAGATTTCAAATTGCAGCTCAGCTGCTTACAGCATTGGCCAGATTCCTCTCTGAGGCTCTAATTTCCCATGTGCAAGATGGGAATTTTGTACCTCACTGGGGTGCTAAGAGGTTGTGGCTCCGAAGAAACCATCTCAGCACTTGGAGTCAAGGACAGAAGAGCAAATGGCATCAGTGAGGACAATTCTACAAACAGTTCAGTTTATGTCTGAAGACCTGGTTGTTGGCTCTCCCTTGATTAGATTTTTATTTTTAATGCCCTAAAGAATATTTAAAGTCTTTTTCATTGAAAATTTGATATTCTGTGTCTATTACTAGAGCTATTGTTTCCTTCTAACCCATCTCTCTCTCTCCCATGGGTTGCTGTGGGTTAGGACAAATGACAAAGAGGGCAGCAATAGCATTTGGGACACAAACATGCAGCACTGCATTACCGAGCCAGAATTCTTCTCTGCGGTCCCCAAACCCAGCGGCATATGCTTTCCAGTTTCGATAGAAATCCTCATGTCCGTTTTTGCGTCTCAAGAACACCTATAAATATAATCAATGAATCTGGGTGCATGTGAGCTATTGAAAGAAAGAGAAGGCATCTTTCTGAGAGGAAGAACATTGGACTGTGGGAAAAGCACCAGTCCCCACCTCCGTCTGTCACTAATTTGCCACATAACTCTGGACAGCTCCCCTCCCCTCTTTGAGTCTTGTGTTCTCACCTGAAGAATAGAGACTAAAAATACCTCCCAGCTCTGAGTCCTAATGATGTGTCAATGTAGATTCATCACTTGAAACAAATGCATAGCTGTGGTGCAGGCTATTGATAGTGGGAGAAGCTGTGCATGTGATGGTGTATGTGGGAACTCACCGCACTTTATGCTCAATTTTGTTGCAAAGCTAAAAATGCTCTAAAAAATAAAGTTTATTAATTAAAAAAATTCCTTCCCAGCTTGTATGGTAATGTGGTTGAAATAATTCACATAAAACTCTTAGCACAGTGCCTAGCGGGTAGCAAATGCTAATTAATGTACATAATGGGTTCCATGATCCATTTTTATGCATCACAGAGCTGAGGATCAGATGAGATAAATTACAAAATAATTCTTTTCTTTCTTTTTTTTTAAAATTTTTTTTATCCCCAGCTTCTTCATTCTTTTGTTTAAGAGATAATCCCCGAGTGTCCCCATGTGACAGGCACTATCTTGCAAAACCTCATGCACCTTGGGGTCAGAGTGCAGGGGGAGGACCTCCACACCTCCTGCTCCGGCTGTGCCCTCTGCCCCACTCCCCCATGCCTGAGAGATCTGGGGTCTATTTTAGCGATACTCACGATCCATCCACCCCCGTCTGAGGTCATGTCACAGAAGACCTCCAGAGCCTGCTCCTTATCACCATTGAGATAAATGGTGTAGAGGCCAGAGGTTGTGTCTCCATTCAACATTGCCTGGGAGCAGTCCTTGGGGAATGGGTACAGGAGTCCAACTGAGGATAAAAAGGAAGAATGACTCCATTAGAGCAGGAGGACTGGGTAGGAGCTTGGCAATTACAGCTCCGCTGTTCATTAGTTAGAGGACTCACCCTCTCTGGGCCTCTGGGCCCTCGTATGCGAGGTGGGGACAAAGCCTATTTTGCAAGAGTGCAATGAGGTTTAGAGGTTATGCATATAAAGGACCCATCTAGCTCGGTCCCTTATACTGATGGAAGCCACCAATGATGTCAATGGGAAGAGCTAAGATGCTGTGAGGGGCATGTGTCAGGTTGGCATTGTTCTACCTGGAGCAGCCAGGCAGCACCTGATGAACACCCAGGTGCTGGCCAGGATGGCTGAGTCTCTGGCACCTAGGGGGTGGCTCACTATCGCTCAGAGCACTCTATTAGGCTGGATGCATCTCAGTGTCTTCAGAGGATTCCGAAATGGACAAGGGTTATCGTCCTGAACTTTCCACTTCTTTGCCTTGGAACGCCGGGGAAGGCATTTCACTGTCCTGAGCCTGGGAATCTTGAAGAAAACAAGAATGCCTGGGGAATTTCCAAGTGCAATAATGTGATGCAAAAAATAAAAAGTTGATAGAAATGGACAATTTGGGGGGCTGCGCTTAGCAGATGGGACAAAGAACTGACGGTTATAGCAATTTTTTTCTCTGATCTGACCTCCTCATGATGCTTTACCTTCACCTGAGGTTGTATCATTAGCTAGTTTTTTGTTGTTGTTGTTTATCTCATGGCCCTAGTCTGAGAACAGCTTTAGGGCACACTCATGTTTTTTTGCACTTCCAGCACCTGGTTTAAGGCAAAGAGGTACGTTTGCCTCTGCACCTCCCTCAGCAGGAGTGTGCAGAGTGACTAGAGTGAAATGTGAAGGGCAGGACGCGGCTCTGGGACATGCTCTGTGTGGCCTAGGCTCAGGGCTCTCCAAAGCTTGACTCTTCCCTTCCTCAGGAATGGATGCTTCCTCTTATTCACCAATGGAACACCTTGCGTGTTTGCCATCTGCAGAAGACACCCAGTGGTAGGGTGCAGGGTGGTCCCCTTGTCCCGGAATGCCCGAGCCCAAAGCTGACTCTAATGCATGATGTGGCCTTGGGCAGGTCATTGAGGCTCTGGGAGTCTCTGTTTCCCCAACAAAAAACTGGGCATGATAATCCTGGCCCCTCATAACCAACTCCGTTGGAGGACTGTTTGTGATTTTGAGTATGGATGAGCTTTGTAAATGCTGACATGCTGAAGAAGAAAAAAAGGGACCCTGAGCTTATAATGAGCCTTGACAATGGGCCACACAATGACTGAGAGTTCAAAGACAATACAAGGATCCTCATGAGGTCCTTGGGAAGAAGGGATAGTTATTAATCCCATTGCATAGATGAAGAAACAGGCTTGTAGAATGGCAGTGACTTCCCTGAGTCACACAGAGCAAGTGGTGGAGATGGGGACTGAATCCAGATGTTCTCACTACTGATCCTCCTTCCCTTTCGCCATGAGCCCTGTTATCTCCTGCACCCACATTCTTCAGACTTTGATTCTTTTCAGAGATTTGATGGGAAAATGTAATGTAGAAGTCAGAGGAGAAGTGGAAGTTTAGTTCGGCTCACAAAGCTGGCTGCTCCCTGAGCCCCTTACCTGTGGTGAAGACGGTCTGAACCAGCTTGCTCCTCAGGGGCCCGTTCAGTGCCTGGACCTTGGCCGTGTAGTGAGTGGATGGGCTCAGCCCCGTCAGGCTGTAGGATGTCGTGTCTGGACCCACAATGACTTCCTAAGGGTGGGAGAAAGAATATAACAGCTTTTGGCTACATTAATCTTCAGGGTGTGATGAATTCATTCATTCACCCATCCACTTATTTATTCGTTCGACAAGAATTCACTGAGTCCCACTCTGTGCCTGGCTCCATGTTCACCGCTGGAATGTCAAAGGCGGGAAAAATGCAGCATGAGCAAAAGTCCTGATGTCAGAAGAGGCAGACTGAATTAAAATAATATGAAGAGGCAATGACATACCTCAACCACTCTTGGCTTTTGGTGAGGGAGTGGTAGAAGAGGTGGGCACAGACCAGATTACCAAGGGCTTTAAATGCCAAGCTATGGAATTTAAGATTTATTACTATAAGAAATGGAGATTAATGAAAGGATTATGAACAAGAGAATGACATGAACCCAATTTAATCTGGGAGCAAGATGAATCACACAAAAGGCAAAAGGTTTAGAGTTTGAGACAGTTATGTCAGTGGGCCCCTGGTATGGCTCTTTTTCACAGCCTTTTGGGAAGCTTTAAAACAATATCATGCCTAGGCTCCATCCAGACTGAATGCATCATAAGAGCCAGAAGTGGGGCCGGGCCAGGTGCATATTTAAGAAGCTCCCCAGATGATTCTGGTGCACAGTGTGGGGATCTCTTGAGTCAGGAGATGATTACAGTGTCCAGAGGCCTGGCACGATGAGGGCTGGAGCTGACCCAGCATATCTCCTTTCCTGAACAGGGACACCCAGGACAGGCGGCGTGTGCAGCTGCTGTGAGATCGATTCTAACTGTGCTTGCAGTTTGTGGCTGGTCACCATGCTGCTATCTGGAGAGGGCGATCGGCTTCCATTTGCAGGAAATCCTCTTTCTCTTCAAATCCTCTTTCTAGCTTCGAATGTGCATGAAATCGCCTTTTAGCCAATGACCTTGGTGTCTGAGATGGGAATTCAATCTACATCCCTAGCTAACCAAACACAATAGTGCTCTCTACAACCTGCAGACTCAGCCGACTGGATTTAGGCAGCAACGAGTCAGTGTGGAGACTCCTGGAATGTCCTCCCCCATCCTCAGGACTTGGCAGGTGAAGTCCTGATTTTTCAAATGGGGGGAGTTGAGTTTCAGAGAAGGTAAGAGACTTGCTCTCACTCCATGATTTGTTGGTGGCGGAGGATAGTCTTACATCCTGCCTCTCAGCCTTTTGTCTAGGACTCTTCCTCCTATGCCATGCTGATTTTCTTGAGTGAAACACAGAAAGCTGGGGATCGAACATGCAGGAAAATAAACCTGTGCTCATTTGATACCAGTAACGCAGTGACCTTTGTGTGACCCACAGGTCTGGGCCTTGGGGAAGGATCAGGTACAAAGCTGGGTTCATTGAATTACTCGGGGATACAGTTACCTATCAGTTCTCTAGGCCGCTGTGCAGTCATTTTCCAGGCAACTGAGATAAATCGAAATGAGCCTCATGACTTCTGGTAAACACTAAATCCTAGAACGCCTGCCCAGGAAGGGACATTAGAGTTTGGTGAGTCCAATGTACTCATTTTATAGACGTGAACACTGACACCCAGAGAAGGTAAGAGATTTGCTCTAGTTCATACAGCGAGATGGGTCATTCATTATTATACGGACTCCGAGAAGGGCTGCGATAGGAAATGTGTGTCCACTTCTGGGTAAGCATGGCAGGCTGGGCATGCCCGTTTATCTCTACTCACTTCTGATGCCCACTGACATGAGAGCAAAGGGATAGAAAGTACAAACCCACAAAGATGAGGAAAATGGCAGAAGAGACAGAAATGGGCATGTAATGTCAACAGAGTCTTGATAG
>NW_011888842.1:1536943-1579880 GCF_000151845.1 Pteropus vampyrus
CAAATTAAAAAGTAAAAGAAAAGAAGTTCAAGGGTAGAGAATGTAAATAATATTAACAATTTCTGTAACACTATTAACAGTTGATAAGTTTGACGGTTGATGTGATAAGAATGTGGTGATATATATTTGAATGCATAATGGAATGATGCCATCTGGGAGGTAATTTACATGGCGAGGATGAAGAAGAAGCCTTTGACCTTTACTCAATAAAATATTAAGGGACCAAGATTTCAGTTCCTAAAATGTCCTCAAGTCTTGAAGCAGTGTTTTTGACCTTGGCTGGCTATCAAAACTGGAGTCTAATTAAAATGAGAGAGGCTGGAGCATATGATTCAGAAAGTCTGGCATGGCATCCAGTCCCTATTAGTTATTTTTTTTTCAGCTTCCCAGTTGCACTGAGGTAGAGAAGCACACCCAGATGATTCTTCCCTACCTTGAGGATCATGTAAATGTTTCAGCTAGCCCTGGGAAATTGTTTATATACTTCAAGATACCTTGACTGTACCATCCACGGATTCATATACCAATAGGTAACCGGTGACAGATGCTCGGGGAGGTTGCCAGGAGAGGAGGGCAGTTTCTGACTGAACCTCAGTAGCTGTCAAATCTCTAGGAGAATCGAGGTCTGGAGAAGATAAGACATTACATATCAAACAAGTCAGCAAGTGTAAGACAAAGATCCCTGGCTGGGTATCAGGAGGCCTGGGTTCAAGTCCTTTCCCTACCATTGCCCTATATGACCTTGAATAGAACCTTCCCCGTCCGTAAATGAGGTTGAGCCACGTGATCTCCAAAGATATATATTCTCAGTGGTTCATCTCATCCTAAGGGCCATGTTTTCCTGAGCCCAGCAAGGCCTTGACTGGCCTTGGTTGGATTTGGAGAGAAGGACACAGCTGTGAGCATGTCACCGATGCCCCTTGTTTCTCAACAAGAGGACAGATGGATGCTGACATTGGTACTCACCCCTACTGGGAGGAGAGTACCTTTATTTCTCTGCTTGTTATAGTTTGTAAAAAGATCCCCATGAATAAATACCCAATAGACAGTTAGGAAAACGTGACTGAAAAATTTTTCTCTGAAAACTATTTCCTTGCTTAGAACATAGATCATCACATAATGGGTTTAGGGCCAGTAGGAGCTGGTTTTCCACTTAAAAAGTCCTCCTCTTAAAATTGTCCTTGGAGAGAACAAGGTCATTTCAGTCCAAAAGGAAATCATGTGTTTCTTAAGGTTCCGATTGAGTGGGCACTAGTGACTTTAGCTGATGTTGATGTCATCACATTGCAAGGATCCGACAAGAAAAAAGAGTTAAGATGGAGGCTGTGGGTGGGCGCCTTTGTACCTGTTGTGAACTTGGTACTGATGGTCGAGCTCTTCTGGGGCCCTTTCTCTGCAAAGAGCCTCAGCACGTATTCCGTGGCAGGCTCGAGGTTGGTCAGCACATACTCCACCGTGTTCCCAGACACTGTTCTTGTAATTTCTGGCACTAGACGTGAAACACAGACACCGAAGCAGTTACCTCTCCTGGTCTGAGAGGAGCTGGCCAGCAACACACACACCTCCTAACACAGAAACTTTCTGTGACCCTGCAGAAAAGCAGGTTTGACTTCTGAGACGACTCATGGCCCTTTCTCTCTCTTGAGCACTTATCTCATTTGCAAAAGATTTATCATATGGAGACTGGATTTTTCCAGGCACTGAATCAGAAGGAAGGGGAACTGAAGGTCAGGGCACTTTTTCACATGGTGCTTTGCAGCCGAGGCCCAGGGACTAGCTGGAGGAGAGCTGTAGGTAACATCTCCAAGCCCCGGGCCGCCCACGTTTAATTTGTCCTTTGCTTGTTCTCCCTGTCCTTCTCACTTACTTATGTGTCCTTTCATAATTTGCCAAATGTTGTCAAACATTAGGCTGTGGGACCACAGAAACCAGCGGCAGACACACCAGAGCCCGGTTACTGCCTCTGAGACCCATTGGCTCAGGTTTGACAGTGGAAACCAAACGCCAGTGCCTAGATGTATGTGTTGATTTCCTAATCATAGATGACTGACCGTCCTGGCTTGCCAGGGACTAAGGGGTTTCCTGGGGCTTTTCGTGTTAAAACTGAGAAAGTCCTGGGCAAACTGGAACGAGTTAGTCACTCTCTCCCCTCTTCCGGATCAGGCCTTTTCTTAGGGCTGCACCCACAGTTTCCATGATGCCCATGAACTATACTCTGATTTATTTTAGATAAGACCACACCATCTTCCCAGACTCAGAAGAGTTAAGATGTTCAGAGGCCCCAGGCACAGGTTTATGGTGCCCTGCCATATTGTCACTGCGAGTAAAACAATATTGAACCATAAAGTATAAAACTCCCATATGCTTTGACATTAAGATAGCAAAATTTTTTCTGGAGTGGCCAGTACGAAAGTATGGGTTCATTCATTGAAAAGGAACCGCTCTTTCTTCTCTCTCATGTGTATTTAATGTTGACATTCTGGTGGCTGGGGTTTGCTGGTGCCCCAAACAAATGTTGAATCTGCCAAATGAGTAAATTAGAGAAGATGGTTGCAAAGACAAGGATTAATCATTTCTGATTTCTCAGTCAAATTTGCTACAACTGGCTTCCTCTGTGACCTCTGAGAAGCCCAGGCTCCCCAGAGCCACCGGATATAGCCTGTTTAAGATTCTCGGTTCTGGACTTTTTCTTTGTAAGAGGTGAGAGCTGCTTCTGAGAGAGGGCGGCTCATGCTGATGGGAGGAGAGGCTAGCAGGAGAGGAGAAAGAGGCTGGGGACGTTCCCTTCGTTTTTTTTTTTTTTTTTTTTTTTAATGGCTGACTGGACTCCCTTGACATAACCACAATATTGATTCTCTTTCACCTGACAACAGCAGAGAAATATGGACAGGGCCTTCTTGCGACCCCTTGATCAGGCCCCTCCACACCCACCCACCCAGCCCCAGCCCCAGCCCATGAGTTGTTCTAAAGTGGCAATCAAGAGCCATAAGAATACTGCTAATCTTTCCAGCCGACCCATGCATTTCTGTCATCCTGTACCAAATGTGACACGGAGAAGGGAGAGCAAGGAGAGCTTACGGCAGGACAGACATTCCTCAGAGTGGGGAGGGTCTGGCACGTGACCTTACCTCTTTTCCCTGTGTAGGAGATGACATAACTGTCCACGGGGGCGATGGCTGGCTGCCATATGGCCAGGGCTTCTGAGTCAGTGATGTTGGCTGTCACCAGGCCAGACGGGCTGTCCAGAGCTGCAAAGAAAGGTAATGTGTTGGAGAGATAGGCAGTCATGGGGTAGAACATTGGGCCACAGCGGCTCGGCTGTCTACACTGCTACTGGATTCCTGGTCTGGGATACAATGTCAACTGCATGGAAGGTTTAGAGTCCTGACCTTGGAGCCAGGATGATCTGGGTTTGAGTCATGACTCCTTTCCTTGTCAGCTGGGTTACCTTGGGTTTCTATTTCTCCATTTGTAAAATGGGCACAATAATTCCTTCCAGCTTTATTCTTAGCGTTATTTTGATTTTCACATGATATTATAGGTAGAAAGGTGATGTATAAAATGGAAAGGGCTGAACACATGGCAAGGATTCCATCATAGTTCATATCACTATGAACTGTTAAAAAACAGAGGAAAGGACAGAGCGGACGCGGCCCAAGACTTTCCTGAGCTTCGAGTGAGAGCTCTGCTTAGGTGGCTTCTAGACAGCACGGACCCAGGCTCCAGAGGCCAGTGGTCCAGGTTTTACCTTGGCTTCTCTGTCTAGGGTTGGTGTGCCCTGTGCTGTTTCTCTTTTCCAAACCTCACTTTCTTCAGCTGTGAAAGGGTGGCTGCTGTAAGGATGAACTAGACAGTGTGTGTCAAATGTGCCGGGGACAGTGCTCAATAATTGCAGTTGTTATTAATGTGACTATTAAAGAAAGGATGGGTATTCACAGAGTCCTGGCCCACTTAACTGACCACTGTTATTATCCAATAATCTTTTCTTAAAAAAACAACCTAAATATAGCTATTTTCCTCTTGTGTTCGCATTTACTACTCAGCTATTCCGGGATGACAGCCCTGGGAGGGTGAAGGGCAGCTGTCATCAGCTCGTTTCATGGATGAGGTGCTTGAGCCCCAAGAGATGAAATGACGGGCCTAACAGTCAGGAGGTGGCAGAGGAATTTTGGGAGTCCACATCATCCGCTCTGAGTTCATCCCTGCTTCGTCAGGCCTGTACAGACTCTCCTTTAACTGATGAGAACAATGTGGCCTTGGGAGGAAGCCCACCCTGCCTTTGCCATCTGTTGCTGTGGAGAATCCATGAATGAAAGATTTCTAAGGGGGAAATAGAAGCCTGTGTGGCAGGGCGGACAAGACTCTGGGTTCAGATGGGGCCTTTTAATTACATATTATCAACTCTTTTGAACCATTAGGATATTTTTAAAATTTCCTATGAGGCCCATTCTTTGGATCCTTGAATAGATTAGGCTGGATAATTGCTCATATATCAAAGGATAAATTGTTTAGAGACATGGCTGCCTGAAGAGAAATTTTCCACTTCATCCTCCTTCAATGCAATTCATTATTTCTTCCTCCTTACAGTGTGCTGTCCAAATCAGGTTATAATAGGAAAATAACCCTTTATTTTAGAAGAACAGAGTCTGGAGTGAGACTGACCTCAGTTCAGATTTGCTTCCAGCATTTATTAGTTATGGGGCCTTGGCCAAGATGCTTAATTTTCCTAGGTCTCAGTTATTTCTTCTGTAAAATGGGATAACAGCCATTTTAATGGTTTGAATATAAAGGGTTTAATAACAGTGCCCGAAATACAGTAGCTGCTCAGTTGAGAGTAGTTACTTTGTAGCTGTCACCATTACGTGTCTGTGTGAAGCACTCGATTGAAAAGACACTCGTGATGCTCCTGGCACCAAGTGGAGAAGGGGAGGAGGTGAGGTAACCTGTATAGTCAGTCATTCACCTTTTACAGATGCTTTACATATAGAGTTTCATGTGATCTTACGGCAAAGGAAGCAGAATTGCACCCATTTCACGGAGAAGGAAACTAGACCCTAGAGAGATGAACTAACCACTCATGTACCTAAAACTGGTAGGCTTGAGATTTCGACCCAGGTCATTGTGACTCTCAAACCTGCGCTCTTTCTTCCACATGACCCCAGAACATGGAGGCCAAGAGAGGTTAAGGACGAAGTCAATGTTCCTGAGCCCATGAGAGACTGAGAACAGGCCAGAAATGAGGCCTCTGACGCTCCAAATCCAGTGCACTTCCCACTACAATTTCCTAAATAGAAATATTTTTCCAGCTGCTGAGTCATGAACAATATATATAGTTGAAGGTGAGCACGACACCTGTGGTGAACGTTCCTGAGACGGGTTCACTCTCTTCGAAGCCCTTCATGGCGATGATGCTGACAAGGTACTCGGCTCCGGGTAAGAGTGTCATCAGCTTGGTTTGAGTCTTGGTTCCATCCACGGTGACCACTGAGGGTGTACCTAGAATACAGCAAAAGTAACATTGGGAATGGCGAATGTCACTGAAACATACTCACTCTTGCCCCAGGAATGGGTTATCCGATTTGGAAATGTCACAGCACCTTTAACTATTTTTCTTGACTTTTTCTCATTTGCTCCTACCCTCTGGCATAAGATAATAGGTCTTACTTTTCGTATGATTTTTTTTTCCATCCGGGCAGATGCCAAAAATCAAGCCAGGAGAGGAAAAAAACATGAAGTCACGATGTGCTAAAAATGTCAAATTTCCATTCAGTAGAGAGCTAGCATGTTGGGCAAATTTTATTTACGTTTCTCACAAAGAATATGGGAAGCCTACCATATAATGTATATTTGTTATAGTTAACACATTGTCTTAGCTTAGGAATATATAGATTCCATTACTAGCAGAGATGCTTCTCTTTAAGAAAAGAAGATGGTAATAGTAAAAAAAATTTGTACTTATATTTATTAGAAAGTCCAAAATTTGTATTTCTTAGAATTTCAGGGCTGGTGAGGAGTTTGCACATCAGCTGGTCAAACTCCCCATAGAGATGCTATAGCATTACTCTGAAGAGGTTATTAACCATTCTCTCTTGTACCGACTTCCACTTTGCAGAGAGCTCGCTGCCTGCACGAATGTTTTTAGACAGATTAGATTGTGATTCCTCCGTGGTCTCTATTACAGCCCATGCGCTCTAAACTAGAACCCCAGATTCTATTCAGTCACAACTTCCATCCCTTAGTGAGACAGACAGATTTTGGGATCCAAGGCCATAACCTTACATTTATCCAGGTCAAAACCAGCTTTTCAGATGAGTGTGCCAAAAGAGACAAGGCCAATGTATTTAGTGTCTTCTGTCATTGTGTAAAAACAATACTGGGAATTTATTTCTTATAGACGTTTAGAATTTCGGGGCTAGAAAGGGTCTTCTTAAAATGATCCTCATGAGGTAGTTTCTTCCAAAAATATCATAGCATTTTATAAATGAGGTTTATCCAGATGGTCTCAAATTAAGGATGGCCATGACATTTGGCAGGATGAGAATTATCGGGTTGTCTTCACTAGTCCATCCAAACCCTCCAGACTCCTCCTCCCCCGCCTCCCTCCAAGCCCCCTACCTCCTGCGATGGGCACATAGGTAATCCGGAAGCTTTCCACCTGGACAGTGGGGGCCATCCAGCTGACAGTGGCTGAGTTTTCAGTGATGTCTGAGAAAATAATTTCCTTCGGGGAGCCCATGGCTATCAAGGAAAAAAACACAAGAGAAAACCAGAAATAGTTAACTATCTTGCTCGTCAAAGATTCTTCTTGGATTCCTTATCCAGGAATACTTAGCCCCTAGTTTGTGTCTGGGCCAGGCCTTGAGGATGAAGAATGTGGTGATCTGTGGTCAAGTTGTGACTTGCTAGAAACGACCATTCTTTCATTCAGGTACAGGGCTCAGGGCTGCAGGGCTGCCATTTGGTTTCATTCAAGGAGAATGCGAGCACAGCAGCTGGCATCTGACTTAGCGTGGGTGAGTGGCTTCTCAGCTCGGAATGCACCCTCCTTTAATTTTGGACTTTTAGCACTTTTTCCCTCAAATCTTCGCTTTATAGTTCCTTTTATTAAAAGATATCAAGACTTGACAATTGTACAGTTCTTTGAATTTATAAAGATTAACCCTCATTTAGAAAACTCTGAGAAGAAAGTAACGGTTAGCCATTTTACAGAGGAGTAAATGGAGGCTCAGTTCTCCAAAGAACATTCTTGTAGTGTGACCTTTCTGGGTCCCAGGACTGGGCAGTAGAACAGAGCACAACCCCACGATCCTGGAAATAATGTTCACATGGAAACTGATCTCGGCAAACCCATTCCCGGAACTGGATGGATGTCTGGAGCCAGGGAGCAACCTCAGGCCCGTCACCAAAGCAAACAACCCGATGGACATTGGGTCTACCTGTGGGGAAAGCCATGCCCGGGGCTAGTTTCTGCTACATAAATATCTCTTCCCCAAACCCAGTGTCCTCTGGCTTTACTCTGTATGTTTTTTGGCTTAGCTTTCTGCCCTCCTTAGCTGACCATGCTTAACCAGAGAACGCAGGAAACAATTTTCAGGTCTCCAGGGAGCTCGCTTCATCTTTTCCCCTCTCCAACCCACGTTGATCATTAAGTGCTGAAACTCACAGACCACTCTTGGGAGGATGTTTTTTTTTTCCCTTTCCATTTCTATCTTTTCTTCTCCTCCTACAGCTTTTTCCTGCAACCTGGTAGCCACCCCTAGACTCCATGGCTGCCTGGGATTTTATCCTTTTCTGGGAAAACTTTTGAAACCACGAGGGCTCTGGAGCCTGCAAGATCCTGACTGTCCAAATGCCGTGGAGATGCTGGGCAACCTGGGACAGGTCTCTTCACTTCTATGAGGGTCAGTTGCTCCATCTCTCCAGTGGTAAAATGGTGCCTACTTTCAAGAATGTTTTGAGGATTGGCAAAGATAATGCATATAAAGCTCCTAGCACAGACTCTGGCATGCAGTAAGAATTCAGTAAACATGATCACCCTCTCTTATTTTCTTTCTCATGTGACTCTTTCTGCCATGGGCCACCTTAGATTTTGAAGTAGCCTCTAGGAAAGATCTATATGAGGCCAGCAGAGGAAAAACCCCAGGGAGGTGTGTAAACTCAGGCACTGAGGCTCTCCATGCTGCTAGCTTGGTCCGCTCTAACTGCAAACCTCATTGGTGCAGGTCCTGGCATATTTTAGAAGATGTATCTTGTGGCCAAAGATTCTCTCTCTAGATCCCAGTCTTCTCATCTGCAAAATGGCAATATTATCTGCTCTGTCTTCGAAACCATCAGAATCAGTAGCCTCATCTGTCATGTGCTTGATTAGAGTGGCAACAGGAAGATAGCCACGTTTAACCTGAAAATATAGCACAGTGGTGGTGGAATTCCAGGGTCAGTGTGTGTGAGATATTTTTGGACAACAGATCTACCTAGGTGTGGAAGACTATTTGTTATTTTAGCATGCCTCCTTCTGCATAAAGAGTCTGCTTCATATAGAAGGGAGGATTGCCAAGCAAGGGTCTCTGTCGACCCATCGACACAGGCCCCAGACACAATGTTATTGCAGTGTGGTGGGGCGCGGTTTTAAGTGCATCTGACCTGGAACCGAGCAGAGGAGTTGAGAGTCTGTCTGGATGAGAAAGGTGGGCAGAGTGGGAGATACCCCCATTGGCCTTGGGGAGTAGAAGTGAGTACAGGCAGTGTATGTCTGGGAGTGGCAATGAGGACAGGTTAAGCAATCTCCAGAAGAGAATGACAAAGTCACTTTACTCTGTTGCTGGATTTTGAACTATTTTCTGTCTATTCCAGAGACCCTCCAGATGGTGCACAGAGGCATGTTGGCATTTAACTCCCCAGAAGCAAAAGAAACTCCTGGCAACTCTGGGAGGGTTAGGGCACAAGACTATTGTGAAGAAGTGAGTTAAACTACAGAGGGGAAGAGGAGTCATTGCGAATGCAGGGAATGATAGGCAGAAAGATCAAAAAAGTCATAACCTAAGTGTCCACCAGTAGGGGAATGGTTAAATAAATAAGATATGTGATTACCTCTGAGATCTATTAATAAGCAAGAAACACACACAGCAACAACGTGTGAAAGAATGGGTATGTTAACCACTGTGCCAAAAAAAGAATTTAAAAAAAGGGACTGTGGATTTATGTCTAATTTTGTCTATTTGTATAGAGTATTTCTGGAATGATACAGAAGAAAGTGGTAATATTGGTTGCCTCTAGATAGAGCAACTGGGTGGAAAGGGCATAGAATAGACTTCACTCTATATCCTTCTTTAACTTTTGAATTTTGAACCAAGTGGCTAATTAAAAATAAAATTTATATTAGATCACATTATATTATGTTACATATTATAAGTCATAATTCATTAATAGCTAATTTTGTTATGATGAGCAAGGGAAATCTGCTAAATACTCTGCATTCATGATCTTAAATAAATCTCATGGTTGATCTTTGAGGTAAATTCTATCTGCCAGGCGAGAGGACTGAGTTTCAGAGTGGAAAGGAGATTTGCCCAAGGTCACATAGCTCTTAAGAAGTAGGGCCAGGATTAGACTCCGAGGAATCACCTAGAGGCTGCAGCAGGCTTGACCACTAGGCAACACCACCTCTAACCACCCTCTGCCTGGGGCACTCAGGGCTGGCAGCTTGTGCTTGGGTAGTGAGAATGACAACCTCCGGCAGCTTTTATAAGGAAAAAAGAGGAGCAGAACATCACAGAGAAAGGTTTACGATGGTGCGAGGGAGAAAACACAGGAGGAGGGATGAAAAAACAATAAGGAGACTTTAAAGTTGATGAGGTGAAGGTAGAAGTTAGACATCTGCTTGGCTCAAGAGTCACCTCTCCTGTCCTCTCAAAGTACTGGAGCAGGCCCCTGCGCGCGCACGCGCGCGCGCGCACACACACACACACACACACACACACACACACACACACACACTCTGTTCTTTGGCTGTGAAATACAAGACCCCAGAGAAAGAAATCAAAGAAAGGGCTTTCCAGAAAAGGAGGGGCTGCTTTCTCTTTTTCTTTTGTTCTAAAAAAAAAAAAAATCATGAGTATTCATTCTCCCTTTGGCTTTAGAACTGCAGGGCCTCTAGAAAATAAGACCAATGAAACAAAATCAGTGATCAGAAGTAAACTTTAAAAAAACAGTGTTTATAAACCAAGGTCAAATCAGGCTCTGCCTCTGATCCGAAGTTGTTTTATGGGCAGCCACAGGGTGGGGAGAAACCAAGATCCGCGTTCCGGGGATAGAGTGCCCATGTTAATCAGAAACAGGGCTTTTCCTCTGACTGAATTGCTGCCTGCATCTCCGCATTTCCTCTCCATCTACAAATACAGATTATGATTTCTATAGTGGCTTCTTGGAGTTTACCAGGTTCTGAAACTTGACATAAAATACTCATCCATGGACAAAGAGAAGGTTTTGGCTAGTGTTATGCTCTGCGCCTGTCAGAGAGGCAAGTGTGTATATTTGTCGGTTGTCTGTCATCCAGCCCGCTTACACCGAATAGTATTAAAATAAGCTGGCATTTGTGTTCCACTCCAAATGTGGCTGTGTGACCTTAGGCAGATCCCTTTACTTTCTGGGCCTCAGATTCTTCACACGCAAACAGAAGACGCGGGGCTACATCATTTCTCAGGGCCCTTTTACCTCTCCCCGTGATTCTGTTCCCTCCCCCCCCCCTCTGGTTCCTCTTTGAAGCAGTCATCTCTAACTAAGGCTTTCTCCACCTCCCTCAGTTTTGTGAAGAAATTCACCTCAGCTGTTATAGGTCTTTCCTTTTCCTCCTAAAGGGTCACGTTAGTCTTATATTATTATTATAAAGTCATGTTATTACTATTTTTCTTTATTCTCCTTGAAACAACTCATATGAAAAAGTTTTCATTCACCTCTCTAGTGCCTTTTAGAGTTGCTATAAGTAGCAAGTAAAATTAGTGAGTTTCATGAAGAGCAGCCCTTAACCTTGCCAGCTTCCTCTTTTTTCCTTCCTGATCATGCTACTGATTATTTATACATTTTATAAACATTAATTTTTCTAGATAGAGAGGTACTCCTTCATTATCCCTGTATAGTGTAGTTTGAACATCTGATCAAAGAACAAGGAAGCATATCTCTGGATAAAAAATGATAAGATAATACGTAGAAAGAAGAGTCTCTGGAATGGAAAAAATGTGATAATTATAATAATGATAATGTATTAATAACAACGAATTTATAAATATATCTCATTTACTGAGCCCTTGCTATGTGCCCATCCTTCTGTTATGGGCTTTCTATGAATTACCTCACTTAATCCTCACAAAGCTATTAAGTAAATGGCATAAAGACTCTTTTTCCATCAAGACTTAGCCAGACTGTCCATGGTCACCCAGTTGACAACCAGAAGAGCCAGGATCTGAATGTGAACCTGTCTGCCATCTAAAGTTCCTGTAATTTCCCAGCCCTGTGAGAAGAACCCCACGTTATGACTTTTCTCTGTTTCCTCCTGTTTATGTACAGTACCTGTTGTTGCTATAGCACTGACTGGCTGGGATCGCCTTCCACTGCTTATTCCATAGAGTTCAATTTCGTATTCAGTGGCCTCTTTGAGACCTGTTATGTCCCTGGTGCGTTCAGGGGCAAGTAGGGTTATTTCCAGTGGCTCAGACTGCTTTTTGGTATCTCGGATTTTGAGGACAAAACTGTCGAAGACCCCTTCATCAGCTGTCCAGGACAGACGGAAACCGTCTGGGGTGGCATCTGAAACCAGAAGGTTGTCAACTTCTGGCTCAGCTTCTAGAAGGGGAGAAAATGATGGAAGGAGTAAAGAAAACATCATTTATCAGCCTGTGCAATCTTCTCTCCATGGGGGTATCAATATGCAGTGATGCCCGGCTCTTAGAGATAGAAGTGTCCTGAGATATCGAAAATAAAATTATTCAACATGAATGAATCTAGCAGGCATAGGAGAAGGGAAAGATGGAGTTGACACATTTAATACAAACCAAGTGGATGCTTGCATATGTGAGTTTTGTCTAAAAGCAATTCTATAAATCTACATCTGGACTCAGCATGCCCCACCTCCGCATTTTTAAACAAGTTCAAAGCCATTAACTTATTTACATTTGCTGTCTTCCAATGGCTGAGTGCCCATCCTCTGTAAGATCTTTTTCTTTTCTTTTTGAAAAGACAAATAAACCACCATTAACGATCTGTAGAGCTGCCCATGATGATACCACTGATTATATTTTCCTTGATCATGAGCAAAATGGCTTTTAAAATGACATACATGTTATGGTCTTTTGCTTTTTTATTGGAGCTGTTTTACTAAAGAAGGATGCTACTCTTGATTTCTTGCTTTTATTGAACCATTAGATAAGTGTTAAGATGGTAGAACTGAGGCTTGGAACCTCTTGTGCTACATACTTTAGACTCAAGGTGTTATTTTGGATTGCCTGAACTAGACAAAACTCGATGTCAAGATAAATTTACAGCTGAGTTTCCCAAAGTGTACTCACAGCAAACTACCCTCGTTTGATCCTCTTCCTTAAAAGGTATCCATTGTCAAATAAATTTGGGAAATATTGTTTGGGTAATTCCCTCTTGGAGAGACACATGCACATCATGATGTTCTATAAAGCCTTGTGGTCAAGGATTCTGTTAAACTATGTTTAAGTCAGTGTTTCCAAAACTTATTTGAACATGGAACTTCTTCACCATGTAGGACCTTTGAATAATCTATGGAACTACTAATCTCTAGAAAGACTTTGGGAAACACAGATTTTTGAATGTTAACATTGTTAATGCTCTATTCCTCTAGGAATTAATAGTCTTGAGGAAATTATGGATTTAGTCTGTGTTGAAGAATATCTATGATATTACTGGTTACCAAAATAATAAATTCACAATTGGTTATCCAATGACAAACCCACCTGGTAAGTTTGTCAAGATCACAGTTGAAACTTTGAGATGGCAAATATTGGAACTAAGTTTTTGAAATATACTCATTGGTATATTTCCTTTGAGAAGGCTGAAATGGAGCTGGGGACCAGCCAGGATGAATGCAGGGGAAGACGACGTGGAGTAATCACACAAGAGCTACAGAGAAGACATGATCCAAAGGATTTGGAACACCAAGTGGGAACATTTCGACCTTCTCATTTCCAGAATGGGAGAAAGGAAGTGCTCATTAGAGACATAAGACAAGGAAGAATGTGGGGTGGGGGAAAACATAAACGAGCAGGCCACATCTATGAATTAAGGAGAGAACATGGACAAGGATGTTAATGCCATGGTGATCTGGTAGATGGATTACACGGTGGGAAACCAGGAAGGGAAGAAAATGGCTCACTGGAATCAAAATACCTGTAACAATCTCAGCCCTCAAGGGCTTGGTTTGGTGCCCTTGGGTGAAGCCAGAGACCATGACCTCATAGCCAATGCCAGTTATGAGGCCTCTAAGCTCCAGCTTCCTCTGGGTTCCTGAAAGTGTGAATTCTTGGGGGTCCAGCAGCTTCCCTGAATCCACCACCGTTACTAGAAAGCTGTCAAAGGCATTCTCCGATGCCATCCAGGAAACTGTGAACCCGTAGGGATTAATGTCGGAAATGGTTAGGTTTTCCAGAAGGGGCAGGGCCTCTGAAAGAAGGGAGGAGCGAAAATAACTCAGGTTAGCAGCACTGACTCTGCTGGGATAGCACAAGTCTCCACAAACACTGATAGTTACCCCATCCATCATTAAATGTGTTATATGCTCAGAAAATGAATATTAGTAAGAGTTTATTGGGTGCTAAATGATATCTTGTGTAAATCTCATAACAAGTCTCTGAGAGAGATAATTTTCCCATTATACAGGTAAGATAATTGAGCTTTAAAGAGATTGACTTGGCCAAAGTCACATAGCTAGTATGTGATAGAGCAAGGTATTTAAGCTGGGTCTGACTCCAAAGACCATGAACTTCTTATAAAATTGGATATTTTATATTGGGTTTGGACCCTTTCTCTACTTCTCACTGTCTTCTGGTCTTGAAGCAAATCACTCTCCATCCCCCCAAATATACTTCCTTTTTGTTATACCTCATGTTTCTATTCTATTTCTAGTTCAAATTTTGAATCAAGTCTATGAGGCCCATTAGTGACACACACGCTTACAAATTGAGATAAAAGGAGAAAGTAAGATTTTTCATGTGTCAAAATTAACCAAGTATGGTTACGGTCCAGTAAAGAATACTGAGATTAGCTAATTATTTTGATGTATATTTTCCTGGATAAAGTTAGAAGTTAAGGACATGCCTGGATCTTCAGTAAGTTCTGTCATCGTCCTTTGTTCATTCACTCACCAAACATATGTATTTCAGGCACTCTCGCTTCTTAGGTGTCGAGGGGTCTTTTCACACATTGGGATTCCCAAAAGGAGTCAGTTTATATCAGCTGAATTTCTGTCAATAATTCCCAATTGACAGGGTTTCAAATCCATTATCCTACTTAATCCCCAAAGGGACATTGTAAGGTAGATTTTGCTACTCATCAACCTCCCCTATCACATCTAAAGAAACAGAGAGGTCAATGACTTGTCCAAGATCATATATCTACTAGGAGGTTAAACTAAGATCCAACCAGGTTGTCTGACTCCAAGTTCAATGTTCTTTCTACACCCTCAACCAACATCTAATTAGTCAACCCTATCAGTGCTGGCAAGTCCTGAGGCATAAGCAGGATTAGTGGAAAAGGTCCAATGCCTCCCCGCTACAAAAACAAAACACAGTAATGGTGAATGTATTCATTTTTTATCGGAGGGGGCAGGGGAATGAAGATTCCATAGCTAGAGCTGCTTTAGTTACATCTAGTTTATAGCCTTTTTCCCCATTGTAGCTAAACGAAAAATTTCAAAGAGATAAATGATCTTACACTAATGCCCACAGTCTCATCCGTGGGATGCAAAGAAAAATGTTTAAAAAAGAAGAGTCTGGTGACTGAATGAACAAGTAAGTTACTGCCTTCATCCCCTAAGCAGAGATTTAAATTTTGCTATGGCTTGGACTTCCTGTACTTATTTTGAAACACTTGGCATTTATTTTGAGGCATTTTTTTTTTAAACCATGTAATAATCTCCCCCAAAATCATAACTCTATCAAAGGCAAAGCTGAAATCACATCTATTGTGCAAACAGGCTTCCTTGTCTGCAAGACAAGGGTCTCAAATTCTATTGCTGAGTTTTGTTTAGATAAGTGGCGCCTTGCTTTGATAGGCGCTTTGCACCTCCATGCCATCAAAGTAGTATATTCTAATGAAAAGGAGGGCATTCAGGCTAATTAGTTAATCAAGGGTTTCTTATTTATAGTTTCTCGTGTTCAGTTTCTTTCCCTCTCTTTTTAAAATACGCTTCTTTTAAAATGCAGCCTTTTCACTTCGAGGATTAGTTGAGACAATGCTGTAACTGGATCTAGGGTTCCTAAGGCCAGCTCTCCTGGCTTCCTTTTCTTCTCTCTGTTCTGTGGGAGGTCGTGCAAGAGGCTACAAGTAAGGGCCTGATGAGATCTGCACCTGGTCATTCCTTTCCTCCTGGGCAGTGAGATTCTCATATCATGGCTACCCTTGTCTGCCCAAGCCCTGCTAAGAAATTAATTACCATAGCCTGCATTTGAAGACTGTCTAAATGATTGGATTCACATTAGATCACTGGACAGAAAATATAACCACGTTTTGATCTCATATTAAAACATGTCCAGGATTCTCTTAAAAACCATAGGAAAGTCATGATCGCATTGGTCTACTGTTCCTGTCTAGCTTGTTGCTTATTTTTAAGAATGCCACTTTCTTCATGGTATTGTGAGACAGCAGAAAGGAGTGAGCATCTGTAAAACACCTACTGGATGCCAGACAGTTTAAATTCAATGTATCCATTTTAACACCCTGTGACAAAGCTGTGGCTACCTTGTCTTCATACATAAGGAAATTGGGGTTCAGAGAAGTTAAGAATCAGACAAGGTTATATAACTGAAAAGATGTGGAAGAGGATTAGGAATCACTTGGGCCTGATCTCAAAATCCTTACTCTTCTGGGACACCATACTGACTCCAATTAAATGTTTAATTGAACATATTAGCAGAGCTTACTTACAGAAATTTAGACCCTAGGAGAGGCCTGGTTTAATGTGAAAATCATATGACAAAGTTGGTCTCCTGAAAATTCTCATTAGTGGAAGGGAATAGAATTCTAAATATTTTCTGAGATTTTTCAGACTTGAGATTTTGTAAATCCACATCATTTGCTACCTTTGCCATTGATTTAGAATAATCTCAGGGAAGAAAATAGAAAACTAATTTTTTAAATGTAATTCAAAAAGAAGTTAGAAGTCAAGTAATGAATGGGTGAGGTTTAATTAAACAAGATTTATCTGCAATCCTAGCTTGAGCTTTCATTAATCTGTTATAAAGACAATTTTAAAGAAGTATTTTTTAGAAGGAAAAAGTAAATTATTATATCTCTGGGGTAGGTAGTATATGGACTTACCCAGTATGATTTATGGATAAAATTCATGCCCTAGGCCATTATTAAATTAGAACTCACTCTTTAGCCAGAATCTCCAAACTGTGGATCAGACAACCTATAAAACTGGGCATGGAAATCCTCAGAAGCTTTATACAACTGTTGAATATATTACTTCCAGTTCCTAAGAGTGGCTGTCCCTCTTTGCAATAGTATCCGCTCTCCCCTTACTTAATTACATATGGAGCAAAGACTGTGTTTTAGGTTCAATTTCCCTTGACAGTGTCTATCACCTTTACCTCCTTTTCCCATTGCAGAATTCTAAACAGACAAGTGAGAACCTTTGAATGAGTACCTGTCATGACAAAGGCAGTGAGGGGTCTGGTGGGGTCCCCAGCCCAGGTGGTCCCTGTTACACTAATGTCATAGCCAGTGTTCTCCACCAAGCCGGTGACGTAAGCATGCTGTGCATCTCCTGAGACTGTGACTTGTTGGGGCTCATGCAGGAAATGAGAATCGCTAATATTGATAACAATCTTTGCAAAAGGCCCAGCTTGAGTGGTCCATGACACGTTGAAGCTGTCAGAAGTAATATTGCTAAGGATTAGCGTGCCCAGCTGTGGCTCTGGCTCTGAAGGGGAAGAAACATGGGCTGGGAGAAAGAGAGAGATGTGATTAGAGGAAGCAGTGGATTTCTCCAGAACGTAGCCATAGAACCTGAAAGTATCAATCCCTCCAAATATTTGCAGAAAGGTAATATATTAGGCTGCATTTCTTTATCTGCAGGTGTGGATTTGTGTCTTTTTAAGTGTAAACATGACCATTTGCTAGTCATGTGTGAAGAAAAGTAAACATAAGCCATGAGAACAGTAAGTAGAATTAACATAAAGGAGATTTAGGTTACATTTTCGAAGGTTTGTAATGTGGTACCAGCTCTGTAAGATGTTCCAAGAAAAGACAGCTTCATGGTAAAGCGTGCATTGTATCTCACTCTAGAGGTTCACAAAGCATGCTAGCATTTTAAAGGCTCTGAAATACTGGCGTTGTAAAGAAACCTACTTAATTGTGTTTAGCCCAGCATTTCATAAACTTACTGATCAGTGGATAACCTTTACGAGGAATATTCTTTGAACATCTCAAGGAGCTGGTGTTCCACTGAGCATGGCTTAGAAAATGCTACTTTGAAGTTTCCTTATTTAGTTTTCTTTATATCTATTTGGATTGCACAAATTAAAGGCTAATATTCATACAAGAGAAATTCTCCATTGTATTTGGAAACCCAAATATGTACACCCATAGGAAAACCTACATTCTCACCGCGAATACTGTAAAGGTAAAAAATGGCTTTCATTAAAAAATTCCTAGTGTGTGCAAACATGAAAGAAAAACTTGAAGTTAGGAGTACTATTTTCTGATTAGGAAATTCACTTACGGATAATTTGGAACGATGCGTAGTTCCACTGAAGTTAAGTTTCCTTTGTCCCTTAAAGTCTAGACAATCAGTGATGACAACAACTCATTTCAAATGTAGGAAGCCAGTACTGCTACTTTCAGCTGGGATGTATGTGGTTTGGCCTCATAAATGTGTATTTATAAGGCAATACTAACATTAAAGCAAGTTCATTCAGAATGTATTTAGAGAGACACAACAGTCCTGGAGGGCTGAGATACTAGGATCAGGTTTTAGGATTGAGAGGAAGCAGACTAATTCTCCCAAGGAGAATTAGTTTTGGGACTTGTTTTGCTGCAGTTCCAGCATTTGCAGAAAGGAATGGACTCACTTGGATAAACTTTAACGGGACAATTGCACAGCATAACTCACGGCAATAAAGTCCCTGTGGACAAAACGATCTGGCTCAGAAGCAGAATATAGTCATAAGAAAATGGCTTGAGATTTCCTACTTAGTCAGTTTGAGAAGCCAATGATGGTATAATTTTTAGCCACAGCACTGGCAAATTACCTTAACCTCACAGGAGGTAAAATCCTCCAAATGAGACTCTGGTTGCCCTATATATTGCTATGGAAGCAATCTCCCAAATTAAGGATGCATGTTAGGACTTGTCTCATGCTGCCAGACAGAGACTGGCAGTGCCAACACATTCACCATGCCGAATAAGACCTGCCTTCTCAAGGTCAGGTTTACTGCCAGCTGTCTCCCAAAGGGTGCAACCAAGCTAAAAAGTGAGATGCAAGAAAAAACTCAGAAAGAGAATGGTAGTTAGTGTTCCATGCACGCTAGGGACATTTTTCTCTTACTACTTCTAATCCTTTGAAACAATTCCTTGACATGCATGCTGCCTGCTTCCAGTAAAGATGGACATTTTCAAAAATTTAAGGCTCTGAATATTCACCACATGCACCAAGATTTGAATGAGATGATGGATGAAAGGAAAACTCTGACTCTTTGTGACAGATATCAGTAGGTGACAAAACGTGCTTGAGTAAATGTGAAAAAAAGAGCAATCTGTTTGTAGGGAATGCAAGCAAATAAAAATCTCAAGAACAAGATGAAACCACTGGATCCCCTCTTGTGGTTCTTGGGGTATGTTTTAGGGTCTTTTCTCGGCATGCTAGTGGAACCACTTTTAAAATCTTATTGGAGAGAAAAAGAATGTATAGCATTCTGACCAAGAACCAAAAATGGCATGCACACACCTCTTTGAAATGACAGAGGCAAATTTTGATTAGAAAGACCACAGGCAAATGATGATGAATGGAACTGGAAACGATTATTCAAGATCAGATGGAAGGATGGTTTAGAAATTCATGTCAAAGCATGTCAGGTTACCTCTCTAAAAACAAACAGAAAAACTCCAGATGTGAGTAGATATTTAGGAAAAAAGAGGTTGATACTGAAGTTCCTTAATTTGGGGTGAGAGTATTTTTCTAAAAAACCACTTTAAAGCTCTAATTTGAGTTGGCTTTATCAAATTTGGAGAAGATCCAGAGGAACTAGGAGGATAAAAAATGAGTAGCGAGTGAGTTTTTGGAATGCTCCTCAAAGGAAGTTCAATGGATAATGAAGAACCCATCAAGGGAAATACCTGTGGTTGTTTGGACCATCCGGGTCTGAGTGCGCTGCTGCTAATCAGCCCGTGAAGGTGGGCAGGGAAATTGGAAGAAGCTTCGAGGTTGTTAATGACAGGGCTGCGAGATGCCGCAGGCACGGAACACACCACCATCTCCTGGAGGTGGTCAGAATTCCTAACTTCTATGAGAAAGCCATCAAAGGCAGACTCCTGAGCTTTCCACAAGATGGACATACTGTCCCAGGTCACATTTGAGATAGTGAGGTAGCTAAGGAGAGGTTAGGCTCCCAAAGTGAGAAGAAAACAATATGAAAGTGTGTCAATTTAAAACACTATTACAGGGTCCAAAGCAAAACACGTAAGACTAAATCCATAAAGTTGTATACTTTACCCTCTAGTAAAGGAATTTTTCCTTTGTTGGAAACCACTTAAGCTATGAGAAACAAATACATATGGTTACTAGTTTTCTTCCCTAGGTTTGTTGTACTTTAATCTGGCTGACATGAGAACTAGATAAGGATGGCCCATGATAATTTTGATGCTAAAATGTCAATCCTTTTCTTGAATTCCCAAGAATATGAGATTGTGAACTATAAGAAGAAATTTTCCTGTGTTTATTCCATAAATAACTTTTTTTAAAAAAATCAGTTTGTGATGTCTTACTCTAACCGTCAAAAGAAGGCATTATCTAAAATGTGCTAAGAATGTTATTTCGAATGGAAAGACTCTCCTTTCTGAATTCATATAGAATATTCTCTTTTGTCACAGGCCACAGAACATCTGCCATAGAATGTATGTCACAGATAATACGAATTTAAAGTGAGAGCCATTTACTCTCCTGCTAGCCAAGCTCTTTGTTTAAACACAACTATTTTACTTTTATGTTTGTCTCCTATCATTCACTGCTCTGGGGCAAGACAGCATGTTCTGGTCTCCTCTCCTACAGATGGCAATGGAATTGGGGGGATCTGTGTGGCATGGTTTCCTCTGCACTCGTATGATCAGTAATCTCTGCTCTTTCTCATGATTTTCCCAGTTTAAAAAAAATAGCACCAACACAATCATATTAAATCGTTGGCATATTTGGGTATTAGGAGGTCAAAGGCACTAGAAAGACAAAGACAGTAGGATGACAAAAAATGTGATTTTTAAGGACTCTATGACTGATGTAGATGACTTTCAAAGTCAAGGACAATGCTCATTATGACCTCTTTGTTTTGTCAAAGAGGAGAATCCTTTCCTCTAGATTCTATATGGCAAACTGGACCAAACTACCTTTTATACTGCCAATGTCCTGGTCAGTGATAAATCGGGCAAGAGGCTTAATGGAAATTCACCATTTGAGCTGCTGTTGAGAGAGAGTTATGTTAAATAGCTCTCCAGCCTGGCATCCTGGAGGAGTTACTGCACTGTGGCTTGTGCTTCAGTGGGTGAGAAGGAGTGGCTTCACCCTGCAAAGAAGACTCTGGAGAGAGGGTGTTATGAACGGGAGAATGCACGTGTACCTGTGGTGACCGTGGCATGGATGGTTTTGGTCCGGATGTTGGGAGCAAGTCCAGAGAGGTAGACAATAAAATCGTTACCAGGGCGTAGCCCCGAGATGTGGGCAGTTCGTTCAGCACCAGAGATTTCGTATTTCATCGTCTCCAGAAACCTATTGGAATCAATAATTTCAATGGTAAAGGTCTCGAAGGTTCCATTGGTAGCTGTCCAGGAGAGATTGAAGCTCTCACGGGTTATGTCGGAAACGTTTAAGTTTCCAATTTCGGGTTCTCCAGCTGAAAAAAAAAGGGGGTGGGTAGGAGAGAAGAAACAAATCAATTTGAGTGAATCCTCTGGCTGCGTTTTAAAGTTGAGGTTGTTAATAGAACCGCAGCTGGGTAGAAAGATCTGACAGTTCAGGGTTAGAGCAAAATGAAGCAGTGTTATCAGTCGGTGCCAATGGGAGAGGAAAAGGGGATTTGTTAAAAGGAAGGTATGGCAATTAGATTTCCCTGCTCTGGAGCTGCCACACATGATCAGGCTGGCTGGAATCTGGTGTGTGAGAAGACATGCCAAACGACTGTGGCAGGCCCTGCTATGCCTAAGCCTAGATGCTTCCAGGAGCCCCACCTCCAGGATGCTGGCCGTCAGTCGAAAGATATGAGTGCTGGCAGCTTCCGCTGTCTTGAATTGCACTTGGGAGACCAAAATTACTTGGCTTCCTTCTGCAGGTGTCCTTTGCTTTGAGAGAGCTCCCATCTATTCCAATGAAGACTAAATAATTCTGACACCATTAGCCTCCCCAGGTGGTACACTCAGGCTTCCGATTTTGTGACTTAAAGGAAGTTGGCAACTTGTCAGTGTAATTCTTGGTATTTTCTTTGTGCTTCTGACAAGGGCCGGCAGTTCTCATATTTTGTTAAAATAGCTTGTCTTCTCTTAACTGCTTTCTGTGTGGGCGAAGAAGGCTCGTATTGCATTGCCAACCAGGAGAGCTGAGCCAAGACAAAGCAGTCAGGCAATCTTGTTCAGCCAAGAAATAATATTTTGTCTTGGAGATGGTCCTACCCCAACTTTTCAGAGCAGGAATAAAACATGCAGAGGGCAGGCAGAAGCAGGGTTTGAAAAGCTAATACTGTCTCTCTGGCAAGGAAGGAGAAGACTTTCCTCTCTCAAGAGATTTGGTGAAATCAGATCGAATTACTGCCTGTCCTTCCAGCATTCTGACTCATCAGAGGCAAGAATGTTGCTATCAATAAAAAGAAAAAAAAAGAGCACAAACATACTAAGAACACCCAAACCACAAGATCTGTAGGAAAGATCAGAAGTGGTAGGTGATTGATCTGCCTTCTGGGAAGGGAAAGTTTGTGGACGTGAAATAAAGGAGCCCTGGGTACATCCAGGGCAGCCTGAGTTGCAATTTTTAGGCATTTTAGGGTCACCGTTCACAGTTGCCTGTGCTGTAAGTTTATGTCAGCAAGAGATACTGAAATGACTGAGGCTAAAATATGGATCTGTTTTTGGTAGAATCAACTAGGACATACAGGTTTCCATGAAAGTTTGGTTGTAATAATTATATAAAAATGGGGCGGGCATATGCAAAACCAAACAACACAGCATCTACTGAGTTTAAACCAGTGTAGGCATATAGAAAGATGAGCAATGGAAAGCAGCGTCGGAAAGGCTGCTCACTTTAGCAGGCTCCTGGGGAAACAGTGAACGCCTTGTCACTCAGCAGAGTGATGAGTAAACTGTAATGCACCCTCCTGGGTCTAAGCTGGGAGTGTGCCATCCAAAGGTCAACACTCCAGGGAGCAACTCTTGATTAAAAGAGCAAAAAGGGCATCAGATCTTTGGCATTCACAGCCTGGGACATTCCTTGCTTCAAATGCTGCTGTGTGTACTTCTGCTAATGAATGGCTTTTTCTTTGGTATTGTATCCAGTCATATTTGTGTGATTTTTTTTCCTCCTCTTTTTGGTCTAGCTATTTGCTAATTTGGTGTTCTAACAATGACTCAGTATCTGAGAGAATTGCCGGAGGAGGGTAATTCAGGTCTCTTATTATCCTCAGTGTATTTTAAAGAAACATTTAAACTCAAACATTTCTTTTAAATGCAAGAACCGCAGTGCTCATACCCTTGAGGGATTCGGAATAGTAAAGCACCATTTCCAACTAGCAAAAAAGACTCTCTGAAGTAAATAATCTGTGCTCCACCACAACTCACACAGGGGAAGAGTCAGCTTTTAGTTATATCCAGGCACTAGAGGAAAAAAATTAAAACCATCAGGTTATCTCCTGAAACAGAAAGCCATCATTCAATAGAGAGGTAGTTGTAGAATTAGACAGGTGATGTCTGGGAGAGGCTGGAGGAAGGTCAAAAAAGGCAACATCTACATCCTTCATTCTCGAGATGGCAAAGGCGTCTGGACCAAGGCGCAGCCCAGCGAGAGATCTCTGACCATGCACAGCCAGTAGTTAAGGGGAGCATGGAAGTATTCGGACATGGAAAGAAGCTGACTCCTTACTCCCTACCCATCATCTGGAGAGGAAGCAGGGAACCTGAGAAGAAAGCATGAACAGGGAGGGAAAGGTACCTGTAGAGGCCTCAGCAGAGAGCACTGGTGTTCTATAGCCCCGGATCACCCCATAGATGGTAACTCTGTAAAGGGTGGCGGCCTTGAGGCCCGGGATGTCCACGGCCCGCAGGCTGCCGGGCACCGTGAGGTTCTGAGCTGACTCCACCTTGTTGGCCTCCTGCACCTGAATGACAAAGTGCTCATAGGCCTGGTCAGCTGCGGTCCAGTTGAGTTTGAGGCCATCCCAGCCAGCCTCGGTCACGGCTAAGTCTCCTAGCTGGGGGAGCTCCTCTGAAGAAGGACAGAGAGGTATTTGTCAGTTCTGTAAACCGATAAATGAGGAAACCGAATGTCCCACAGCCCAGCTCGAAGGAAGAGAGAAAGGGGTGAGAGAATTATGTGTGCGTGGTGTGTGTGTGTGTGTCATTCTTGGTCTCTGAGAAGTTCTAATCTGAATTGTGGTAACCTGTCCACAGCTTTCTTCAGGAGTTGAAAATGGCCAGGAAGGGGGACATCTGTATTATCTGTATTATTTACCCTTGAGATGTCAATGCCACCTGGACCACTCACAACCCACCGGGGGGTGGGGGGGTGGGTGGGTGGTGGTGGTCTCTGAGCAGGCACAGCCAGAACTTAAAAGGCAATTGGAAAAGGTAGGATTGTGGGTCAGGATAAAGGAAGCAGGGATGGTTTTAACCGTTTAATTTTTGTGCAGGCTTTGGAGGAAGCTGGGTCTTGGGTTAGAATTCCCCACTGATATCTGCTAGCTGTGTAATCTTGGGCATGGCACCCGGCTCATTTCTGAGTCTTACTCTCCTCTCCTGTAAAAAGGAGCTGGCAGTGCCATTTCATTCGGGTTGTGTGATGATTAAATGATAGTACTTCTAAACCTCTGAGTATCAGACCTGGCTCGTAGTGAGTGCCTGGTAATTGGCAGCCTAACAAATATGTCACTGTTTCGATGTTTCCCCTTGAGACTCCTCAGTCATTTCAGAAAGAATTCCCTGTTTCATTTCATTACCTGACATTGTTGAGGTCATCTCATTGCTGGCCACATGCTATATGACCGGGTTTGTAAAGCATCTGCTGTCTCAGGTTGGGACAAGGCTGATGTTTTATCTCTGGACTTTTCTCAGTTTTCAGGGGTCAAGGGTTCTGTGCTGGACTGTTGGCTTGTCCTCGTCCCTCCCACCTTCTCTTGCTGATACTTGGTGTCTGAGTGAGAAATGACTGTATCATGAAGCCAGGCCGTTTGTGTGAATTGAGGGCCCACTTTTAATTAAAGTGAGTGATAATGTTTTGCTCAGCAAATGGTTCAGAGCAGGGCCCACTACTTTTCTACAGCATAGGAAGGAAATTTAATGTAGTTATTATTGCCGATTTAGAAAGTTTAGATTCAAATATGGAAAAACCCACTCCTTAGTAAATGCTTCTCAGGGTTAAATGAAATCTCTCCACCTCTCTTTTTAAAGCTGAAGTAGCCATGGATTCATATTTAGAAATGGAAGTAACTGCAGAGATTTTAGCTGAGAAGGTGCGAAGGACTCGTTCTCAAGAATCCCGGGCTTCAGTACGCGGCGAGAGTCTAAGCAAACTCTACCGTTTAGAGGTGCTATTTTCAAACTGTGCTCCATCTAGACTTAGCGTTTTGTGGAAGAACTGGGTTGGGGTCATGGATCTAGGCAGCTCCTCCCTTTTTCCCAGCTCACTAAGAACAGCAGTTCGTTTAGCTGTCATATATGGGGTTCTTTGTAATATTCTATATGCGAAAATTGAGTTCCGCTGCTGAAAACAAAAGTTTACAAACTGCAGATGTAGGCCGTTCGCATGCTGGACCCAGATTACAGTAGTCTCAAAGGCCCCTTTTGCTCTTGTTTGGTTTGAAGGGACTGCAGGAAACACAGGACAATGATAACCTGGCCAGCTTGGGTGGATTACAATATCACCTTTCTTATTTTTTGGAATTGCGTGTAGTTTCTAGCAAGGACCAAATTTATTTGGTATATATGAGCAAAAAAACTCAAAAAAAATTTTTTTTTTCAAATTAGGTTATTTGGGTGGCATTATCAAAACACAGGGTCTATAGAGAAGATCATGGGCTTCGGGACTGGCATGAAAATCCAAAAATCACCAAAAATCTGGCCCATTTGCCCAGAGTTCCCTTTAAGGCTGTTTCTAGAAACTTTATGAACAGCATGGAGTTTTCTGTAACAGATGGAGCAGCATATTTTCAGAGGACATATTGAGATGAATTGTTTTTCCTCCACAAATTGAATGAAAAACATTAAGTCAAATGTGGTTGTCTTTTCTCGAGAATGTCCCTGCCTTGAGTGTTTGTTAAGGAGAGAGGGACTTGGATAATTTCAGCAGTTGACTAGATCGTTTCAAATGTTTTCTGTAGAGATCTGACTACAAGCCGGATGGCAGTTAGTGACTCTGAGGCCACTAATGACGAGATTTCTCTCGAAAGTTCAGACCTTATTCTCATGCCACTGCCTTGCTGTTTACGCTGTTTTTACTATGCTATTTGGCTATCTGATAAATTTAGCTATTTGCTATTCAATATTTATTATAAGATGGGCACTTTGCTGAGGACTTTCATTATCTCATTCACTGCTCTTGACAGAGTTCTGAGTTAGGGGTATTATCACTGAATCGAAGATGAGAAAAGAAGGCTCAGAGATGTAAAATGATATACCCAAGAATAATCAGCGAGTAGGGTAGAATTCTAACCCAGACTTCCCTGAGGGACAGCTCATATTCATGTTGCCTGTAAATAACACTGAAACAGAGTTCTGCTACATAAGGAATTTTCTCTGTTCCAATCACGTCCCCATCTGGGAGGAGGGTCATATACCTGTGGTGACTTCCGCAGCGAGGGGTCGAGTGCTGCGGCCCCTGACCTCGCCGTGCAGGGTGATTGTGTAAGGGGTACCGGCCCTCAGGCCTGGGACTTCCACGGAGCGCAGGCTGCCAGGAACGGAGAGACTGTGAACTTCTTTGGCCTGGCCAGCCTCCTGGACCTCAATGACAAACTGCTCATAGATCCCGTCTGGGGTGGTCCAGTTCAGTCTGAGTGCGTCCCAGCTAACCTCGGTCACCGTGAGGTTTCCCAGATCTGGAACCTCCTCTATGCAAGGACACAGAGTTACCAAGTTACTAAAAAAGGCAATTGTATACTGGGATTCAGGTAAGATGGCATTTTGGCTAGGGTTGGGATGCACTGTCTGGTTAGTGTTGATTACAGATGCATAATTTATTTACAGCAGCTGTTGAGCACACTCCAATGGTTGGCACTAATGCCGGGTTTTTCTCTTGAGCCTTTGGGAATAAAAGGTAGTTCTAGGAATTGTTCGCGACTTCCATTTTTGACATACAGATGGGGCTTTGGGGAGTCTTGGTGTGATCTTAAAACGAGCCCAGACCAATTTTTTTCCACTTGCAAATTGTGCTTTCCAACTTCTTAAATATTATGACCGAAACTTGTTTTGAAAGAAAAGTCACCTCTCACTTTTGTAAAGAAAGAGTAGGTGGAATTTTCCATGGAATTGGCTACCATGCCACATTAAGACTTAGCCATATAAGGGATGTGACATTTGGATGGAATCAGGGGTGATTCACCACCGGTTTTCCCCGAGGTGGTAGGGGCTGAACCCAGTGAAGAGCAGGGAAGAGCTTTGATCCCTCCTAAGCAGAGACAACGGGGGTGGAGGGGTGGGAAGCAAATTAACAAACTAGTTTAGAATACCTGTCAAGACTTGAACAGAGAGAGGGGCTGTGATGAAGTCCCGAGAGACCCCGCGGATGGTGATGCTATAATGAGTGGCTGCTTTGAGCCCAGGCAGGTCCACGGACCTCAGCCCTCCCGGGACTGTGAGGTTCTGGGCTGCCTCTAGTGCGTCAGTCTCCTGCACCTGAATAACAAACTGTTCATAGGCCCCTTCGGGAGCAGTCCAGTTGAGCCGGAGGGCATTCCAGCCCACCTCGGACACGGTGACCTCTCCCAAGCTGGGAATTGCCCCTGGAGAAGGACAGAGCACCGTTTAATAATCAAATCACACACCAAGATCCAGGGCATCTTTAAACACAAGAACAGTCTTAGATTACTTTAAAAAATAGGACTTTTTAAAAGATAAAAATGCATCATGCAGCCTCCTAAAATTATGAACTAGAGCAAAGAGGCCGAGGGGGAAGAAAAGATTTGTTATCTTGTTTCTTTAAGGAATTACCCTAACCTCCAGTAGATGAGGAGATTAGCTTTGTGATTTATTTTTTTCCTTTTAAATAAAATGCTTTAGTACGCCTTACCAGCGGGGACCTATTTGTGAAGCCAAATGTCTCTGACATTGAGGCTGTATGTTTAGTCCCCAGGCTGGGCTCTGCACAGCTCCCAAGGGTGTTGTCCACTTGGGGTACAGTGTGAAAGCTCCCCCTGAAGCTGTGCAGCCTGATGGCTTCTCTTTCTTAAACACCTTAGTGCTAAAAGTTGGGGCAGAACAAGTCCATTCAAAAGCAAGTTGCATCTGATTATCCTTGGGCAATTTCCTGTTGGGAAAAACAGAAGCTTTAGACAGAAAGGTAAGAGGTACCTGTGGAAGCCTCAGCAGAGAGCACTGGTGTTCTATAGCCCCGGATCACCCCATAGATGGTAACTCTGTAAGGGGTGGCGGCCTTGAGGCCCGGGATGTCCACGGCCCGCAGGCTGCCGGGCACCGTGAGGTTCTGAGCTGACTCCACCTTGTTGGCCTCCTGCACCTGAATGACAAAGTGCTCATAGGCCTGGTCAGCTGCGGTCCAGTTGAGTTTGAGGCCATCCCAGCCAACCTCGGTCATGGTGAGGTTTTCCAGTTCAGGGATGTGGCCTAAATAATGACAGAGATGGGGTCAGTTAAACTATTCCTCCAAACACTTTCCTTCTGGGAACCTGAGGATGACAAACCCATGGCCAGTGCTGAAAGTTCATGGTGGCCCGAATGCCGTATTTTGTTCACTGCATCCCCATCAAAACACCAACAGAAAAATCAATATAATACTTCTTTGCCCTGTTGCATATTTGGGTTTGTCTTTTGGAAATGGGATTTTCCTACTGACCTGTGTCCTGTGGATTTAGAAAACTACCCATCTATGTTAGTACTGCTCCGGTCTTCAGTTTCCATTTTGGAAAGTGTCTCTCATCAGATGAGATTAGAAAGAACAGCCTTCGGCTACTGGGATTCTCTGTCTGAGCTGCCCAACTGTCTGTATTTTGAGAAAATTCGTTCCTCTTAGATTCCCTTCCTGTTCATGCTTCCTCAATCTCCCATGTAAGGTCTGTTTTATTGTTTCTTTATATTGGGATTTTGTTAGTTTATGGGCTCCAGTCAGTTTACATAAACCACTTCAGGAAGATCAGAGATAAATTAACACAGTATAAGTAAGGCTGAAGGGTGCAAGGCGGTGAGTCTTTGTAAAACAGAACCTTACTGGACAGAAAAAACGAGTGGGAAAAACAGAGCTTATGAAAATGGAACCTGCTAAGTTCATTCATCTCCCGCACACACAAAATATAATAAAAACTCTCTTGCATGAATATTCCTTCAAGGTGATAGGTCGCCCAGGGCTGAGCTTAAGTGGACTTTTGCATGTCTTAGTAAGAAAGGATTTTCTCTGGAAGAGAATCATGTAAACAACAGAGTAAAAACTGCTTTGAGTTCATTTAAAAGAATGATTGTTTTTATTGATGGCTCACACACTGCTAATTTCAAATGAGCTCTATGTGTCCATTAAAGCAGGCTTCTAACTCGAAAATCTTAGCCTGCAATTGGATTGAAGACACCCTTTCAGAGGGGAAAACATTTTTTAAGACTGTATTTAATTCAGACTTTTCCAAGTTCTGGGGAGTATTCTTCTTAATTGTTTCATATTGGCAAAGCTCACTCTCCTTCAAATCTTGGTTGATCCAGAACAGAGTTCTGCAAACCACAATCTAAAGGTCAAATCTGGCCTGCTGCCTCTTTCGGCAATGAGTGAGCTCACAACAGTGTTTGTATTTTTAAATGACTGGGGGAAAAAAATCCAAATAAGAATACTTCACGTCATATAAAAATATAAGAAACTCGAGTTTTGGTGTCATAAGTAAAGTTTTATTAGAACATAGCCACGCTTGTTCATTTCTGTACTGTTGATGGCTTCTTTTGTGCTGCAAAGGCACAGTTGAGTAGTCGTAACAGAAACCATATGGTATGAAATATTTACTATCAAGCCCTTTTACAGAAAATGTTTAAGGTACCTGATCTTGAACTACATTCTATGAACTCCTCATTTAACCCAAACATGTGTCTAGAAGCTCACATCCAAAGCCTTATATCAGTTCTAACCACACAAACACGGTCTCCATGAGAAAGAGAAGACCTCAAAACTCAAAGTGATATATCTAATTTGAGGGAAAGAAAGGGAGAGTCATCCAATCTTAAACCCACAGCCCTTGTGAGGCTGAAGCAACGCTCTAGATATAGCAGTTGCATCCTTGACCTTGGGATTAAAGCACAACTAAACTCCAGCAGTCTTCATGCACGAAGAAACATAAGACAAAAGCAATCTAAGAGAAACAGTAAGGTTAAGAAAATTGGTCCTGTAGCCCATAAATTCCCTTTCTTATTCCGCTTTCCTCTTTTTTATTCCTGCTTGTCGGAAACTTAGCTGACATTGACAATTTTCCCCTTTATGTGAATGAGGTCACTGTCTTTCCTCTCTAACTGCCTTTTAAGCTGTCTCTCTCATTCTGTCATAAAACATTTTTTTTTTCTTTCCCATGACAAATTTCAGGTCCCAGGTTATTAGAGCTATGAGAGTGACCTGACTTGGCAGGAAGGAGGTGATTACGGATTATCTATTAAACCGTTGCCATAAAGATGGACAGAGAGAGGCGAGGAGGAGATCCACAACAGAAAATGTTTCTTCCTGACGAGAACCATCTCTTCTCTCTGAAGCAGCTTTTTAATATGCCACCGATGCTGTGATACAACACCCCTCACATCCTTTCTTCTTTGTTCATACAGTTTTAGAGTAATTTCCACCTAATGTTATGTTGCTCAATAAATAGTAACACTCATGGTAATGATACTTCCATCAACATTTTTGGCTATTCTTCCATTTTTTTCCTTTTTTTTTTTTGAGGGAGGGTGGTTAGACAATTCAAAAAATAGCATCAGTTTATATTTAGTGAGTAGGGCTGTGACTGTTAAGGAAGCTATTTGTATTCTACTCAAACCCCTTCACTAAACACATACTAGTCAGGTAAGTAAAAGGTACGATTTCACCAAATAAAATCCGTAGATAAATTAAAGGGAGAGGGATACAAGTTATGAAAAGGGAGGGAATAATATGAATAAAAATACAGAAGAATAGTTGAGGTAGGGACTAAGAGGCTTCCCATAATAAATGCAGACTCTACATTTCGAGAGCAAATGATACACTGTGGGCTGACCGCCCCAGAAGTCCAGTGTTTCCGTTTCATAGTTCCACACTCAGTTTCTTGGCATTTCTTTATGAAAAGGCTGTTGTCTTTTTCTTACAGCTGTGCACTGGCATCTATCCTCTGAACAATGCCAGTGGGCCTGGGAAATCGGAATTTCGAAATCTCATTTCTGTTCTGATAGTGTGTGGACCAGCTGGCCTGGAAAAATTTCTGGCTGTGTCAACTTTAAATCTTTAGATTCCCACCATCTCGTAGACATAAAAGGAAGCAGCATTTGCCACCTCAAAATATGCCTCTTTGAGACAGTCATTATTTTAAGCTAGCTATTTTTAAGAAACAAAAGACTTAGGAAGAAAGTTTTACCTTACTCCTAACAGCTTTAAAAAAATTTAGGTAGAGGACCTCTCCAGGGAGCGAAGTACTGTCCTAGATAACTAGAGTTTATTATTAACTAGGTGTGACAGACAAGAAAGAACCTAGCAAGGCCCATTCAATCAAACTTCTCTCTGTATCCCATGTGGAAGATGGCCCAGCCAACATTTGTTTACCAGACTTTTGCTTCTGCCTCTCCACGTGAATTGCCTTCCTCCCCTTTAAAGTCCCAAATCACTACCCATGCTTCCTCCTTAGCTCAATGTGGCATTAAGCCTCAATTGCCCAATCTGTCCTGGGCCCTCCCTTCCTCCCTTCCTACTTTCCTTCCTTCTTAGCCCTTCTCTTTCTTCCTCCCTCCTACCCTTCCTTTCTTCTTTCCTTCCTTCCTTTTCTATCCAGATTAAGTTTAATTAAAGACTTTCTGGGGAATGACTTCTTTTTCCTTCCCATTAGCTGTCAAGGAGAGAATCTGGGCTGTTAATGCAGAGGCAGAAGGAGAAAACCAGAAGATTCAATGGAAATACTGCCTCTGGAGCAACTGGGGTCCCCAGATGCTCATAAAGCACATGGTTGGCTGTGTTCAAGGCACTGGGGATGCAGCACTACATAAAGGAGATGAAGTCCTTCCATTTTGGTTGGTAGTTGGAGGCAGGCCATAAATAAATAAACTAACTACTGAATAATATCGGGCCTGATAAATATCATGAGGAACTCTGGAGAAGCATGAAGGGGTAAATCAGGATGGGGGCATGATTTTATACTGGTGGCCAGAAAAGTCTTTTGAGCTGACGCTTGAGCTGAGTGCAATGAGAGAGATGCCATGCAAATAACTGGGAGAAGAGAGATACCTAGGCAGGAGGAATGGCATGTGTAAAGCCCCTAAGGCAGGAGCAGGGTTGGCATATTTAAAGAGCAGTGAGAAGGCCAGGTAACCGTGGTGAAACGAGCAAGGGGACATGTGGTGGAATTGCGGTCAGAAAGATGGGAAGGGTCAGGTTCTGTAGGGCTTTGCAGCCTACGCCAGGGTCTTCGGCTTTTGTTTCAGGTGTGATGGGCAGCTAGGTTACGCATATTTTTAATTTGGCGCTGCACCAAGGAAAAGGCTTGCATTTTGGCTCAATTCATGGTTATTAGAGCCTTGGAATTCCCTGGGAGAGATGTCTTGTGGCAGCCAATTCTATATTTTCTTCATAAAACCCACAGACAACGAATGGCACCTTATCTACTTCTGCTATTAAGAATCAGTGATGAAGAACTGGGAGCTCCTTTCTTTTGAGGTTTGAATCGGTAGCCTTTTGACATCTGAGTACTCATAGACGCATGGTACATTTACCCAAAAGCTCCCATTTATCCCTTTTCTTTCTTCTTCCCACATGTTTAAAAAGGCCAGGTGCCTGGACTTCTACTTCTTTACATAATCCTCAACACAGTCCTGTCGGCCTCTATGCGTCTGTCCAAAGGCTTCCTCCTATTTTTCATCCTTCCTGATGCCTAGAAGGCATCTGTGCTCCCTCCATACCCTCTGCACTCCCAGTTATAGCAAGCAGAGTGTTGTGTTGTCTGTTTACTAGACAGTGAGCTTTTTGGGGGGCACAGACCTGTCTTAATTGACCTAGCAACCTCAGAACTTAGCACAGAGCATGGTTGTAGTATATTACTGACTCTAGTAAATGTAGGAGACTTGAGAAGACAGAAGACTACCTTTTCTAGACTTACTTATAGCCAGGAGTGGCCAATGAAACATGTGTAGAAGTCACTGGTGAAGTTTCCAGAAAGACTCATCTGGAGGTACTCCCTTTTGTTTTTGGTTTTTCCTCCTTCATTCTGCCTAGAACACAGATGTGAAGGCTGTACCGCAGCAGCCATTTTGTGACATGGAGGTGACTTCGAGAACGGAAGCCAAGGACTAAGAATAGCAGAACAGAAAGAGAGGAGGAGCTTGAGTTTCTGATAATTTGGAACTGCTATCCTATTCCCGAACCACGTAACCTCAGATTTATTTTCTGAGAGGGGAAACCAACTTCTATCTTGCTTGTGTTACTTGTTATTTGACCCTTCAAGGCATTTCCAAATGTGCCCATTATTACAACTCTTTTTCTGTTTGTGGAGATTCAGCTGGAGTAACATTTCTGTCATGACACATTGCCTGGCTGCTCCTGATTCCCCTTCCCTGATCGAGTTCTAATACCCTGAATGTCTAGTCTTCCCCAAGATCTGTGAGAGGAGCACATGAGTCAAAATAACGAGGCTATATTTGTGCCCCACTCTTCTCTCAGATACCAGCACACTACAGTGTATTCAGTGGGTTCTCAATAAATATGTACAATTAAGTTGAAACTAAAGACTATGACTTGTTGAATCCCGAAGAATTAACATTTTCTACTTATATATCTTGAGTATTTGGGGGGCAAAACTACATGTGCATATTTTTCATATGAGAAGAATGGATATTTTTCTAATTTTGTTTTCAATTTAGCCACTGAGGAAATGTGGCAGCAGGTACAAAGAACAGGATAATTGGGCCAGAAAGGACACCGGAGGTCAGGATTAAGCTGCAATGGGAAAATGAAGTTCACTTCTTAATGACTAAAAGAAAAGAGAAAATGAGAAGGGTACCGTGAAAGGCTCCAAGGACCATATGCAAATTTTCAGGTAACCTTAGGGGAAAGCAAAAGACCTGGAATAAAAACATTTAATGGGAAATAACCAAAGAATTCTTACCAGCATCTTGATCACCTTGGGGAAAAAAAAAAAAAAAGAAAGAAAGAAAGAAAAGTAAATTAATTATTAGGCTAAAGGGAGTAAAAAAAGAAACAATTTAAAAGACTGTAAAATGCACAAAATCAAAAAGAAAAACTAAAGACAAACACAAACCCTGATGCTTTAAATTCTCCTAGGAAGAAATGTTTAAAAACCACTGCTGATCACCCAGCAAAAGAACTTTGCTGAATCCATTGACAAGAGGAAAAGGTAAGTGGCACTTAGAAGCTATATGAATGGAGAAAGCAGCATGTTTTCCTTCTGTGTCTCTCATGTGAAGATGGCCTGGCTGCTGGGTCTGCAAGCCTCACAATGAACAGAGGGCCCGTAGGAAGCTCAGGGGCTGACCTCACCTGTGGACGCCTTCACGCGTGCGGGCTTGCTCTTGTGCCTGCCCTTCTCTGCCCTCAGGAGGATGGCGTATTCCTGACCAGGTTTCAGGCCTCTCAGGACAGTGGATGTGGTGTCTCTGGGAAGTTGCATCTCCACTGGCTGGCCTGCAGGAAGGCTGTAGTTGAGCCGGTAATGGTCAAACTTGGCCAGCGGGGACTTCCAGAGCAGGGTCAAGCTGGTCTCTGTAGTTTCAGACACCCGAAGGTCCTTGGGTGCATCCATATCTGGAAGGAAAATAGAGAGATGAAGCCCTTCAGGCTGTGAGGCAGGCTGTTTCTGGGGCTGTAAGTTGGCCGGCTCGGGGCTGCAGCCCCAGATCTGCTGTGGAGGGGCTGTGTGACTTCAGGAGTCTCACCTAACTGCATCCCAGTCTTCACCTTTGTAAATGTGGTTTTACATTACCTCATTGGATTTTTGGAAGATTAAAAAGGATATAATGTATATCCATATCACAAAATGCTACTTAATTAAATGCATTTAAAAGGAACCGACTTGATAACGAGAAACAATTTGGATGGCTCTCAAGAGAATTTTGCTGAGTGAAAAAGCCAATCTCTAGAGTTTGCATACCCTCTGTGTGTGTGTATTTAGTTCTATGCAATTTTTATGTATGACTCTTTTTATGTAGCATTCTTGAAATGACATAACTATAGGGATGAAGAACAGATCAGTGATTGTCAAGGGTTAGGGATGGGAGGAGGGAGAGATGTGCCTGCAACTATAAAAAAAAGATAGCAAAAGAGATCTTAGTGACGACACTATTCTGTGTCTTGACTAGTGGGGGATTCAAAAATCGACAAGCGATAAAATTGCATAGAACTAAATACACACACACAGGGGGTGCGTGTAAAACTGGCGAAGTCTGAATAAAGTCGACAGATCGTACCGATGTTACTTTCCTGGTTGTGATGTTGTTCTGTAGTTACACAATTGTTACCATTGGGGTAAACGGCCAGGGGTTTAGGGGAGCTCTCTGTATTATTTCTCACAACAGCATGTGAACCTACAAGGACCTCAAAACAAAAAGATGAAGCGGTCAGCGTTACGGCTCCCGCACAATGAAGAGGCTCCGTAGAGCGTGATCTGTCCTTGGCACACCAGCCTTCCTTTTCTTTGCGGTGTCCGGAGGAGGTAAAGAGGAGTCTGACGGAGAGGTAGAGAGAAGAACTTCCTTTTTTTAACACACTTTTTAGGAAAAAAGTAGTCTGAACGAAGAATCAATGGCTTCAAATCAGGCAGCCCCTTACCAACCTCCCTCACAGGCTGGAGCTGTGGGGAGCAACAGGTAAGAACAAAGTCTGACTTCAACTGTTCCTGACACTTATAAATCTGTATGACCAGGTGTACGACAGAGGTTAGTTTTCTGAGAAAACCCCTCAGATGTGCTTCGATTAGTCAATGGCATTAAAAAGACAAAACGAAACAAAACATGGAATTGGTTATCAACTTAAAAGGTTTGCAGATTTCTTATAAAGTATGGTTCTAATTTTTCCTAAAAAACAAAACCAAAAAGCCTCGCTCCCCTTTCTGTATAGAGAGGCCTGCCAGCATCATTGAGATGTGGCGTGCTTCGTTACTTCTGAATTAGATATCTGTGCTAGATGATCCGAGGGGCCCCTTTCTCCTTGGGGCGTCTACCGTTTCTCTTGCGTCAGGCAGTGCCGGCCCAGTGGTGGTGGGGCTCCAGGAGCGCCTCACCTGTGGCCGCATTGATGGTGGCCGGGTTGCTCTCCTTGTCTTCTTTCACAGCAGACACGCCAATCCCATATTCAGTCCCTGGCTTCAGACCTAAGAGAGAGAATGTGCACGTTGAAACATGGCACCAAACTAGACAGCCTTTCACAGTATCATAACGACGGCCCTGAGAAATGCAAATCAAAACCACAATGAGATACCATCTCACATCTGTTAGAATGACCATCATGAACAGGACAAGTAGTAACGAATGTTGGAGAGGATGCAGAGAAAAAGGAACCCTCACACACTGCGGGTGGGACTGCAAATTGGTACAGTCACTATGGAAAACAATATGCAGGTTCCTCAAAAACGAAAAACTAAGAATTGATCTACCGTATGGTCCAGCAATCCTTCTACTGGGTATTTATCCCAAAGACTTGAAAACTCATATTCAAAAAGATATTTGCACACTGATGTTCATAGCAGCATTATTCACAGTGGCCAGGACATGGAAGCAATCGAAGTGTCCTATGATAGATGATTGGCTAAAGAAGCTGTGGTACATATATACAATGGAATATTACTCAGCCATAAGAAAAGATGAAATACTGCCATTTGCGACAACATGGATGGAACCTTGAGATAATCATGCTAAGCGAAATAACTCAGACAGAAAAAGTCGAAAATCACATGATATCATTTATATGTGGGATATAAACCTAAAAGCAACAAATGGACAGGACAAACAAACAGAGACTCATGGACATGGACAATGGACTAGTGGTTACCAGAAGGGACTGGGGAGAGAGAAAGGGGAAAATACAAAAATAAAATGTTAAAAAAAATTACGCATATATAGCATAAAAAAAAAAAACTGGCATAAAAACAACAACAACAACAACAACAACAACAAAAAGCAAACAATGGCCCTGAGCTGTCTGTCCCTGGAGGCTGTGATTTCCCAGTGAATGGAGTGTACAGGCTCAGTCGTTGACGTCCAAGTGAGAGGGAAGGCTGGGAGCTGCTCTGTTGTCTCTCTCTGGAGGGCTGCAAAACGGGGACATGTCCTTGGGGCTGGCTAGGTCTGGGCTGTGGAGCTCACCTGTCAGTGTGGTCTTGGTTGTGGCTTGCTGGCTCTTTGGGACTTCGACCTCGGCGTGGTCACCTCCGGAAATGGGTGCGTACTTAATTCTGTAATTGTCAATGGCTGCTTTGCCGTTCCTCCATTCCAGGGTGATGCTGTTGTCTGTCTGGGAGATGCGACGAAGGTTCCTGGGAGCATCCAGGCCTGTTTAGGAGAGGAAGGGACATTCGTATGGAAAACACTGGGTACCAGGAAAGTGGGAGTGTGACAATTCAACCTGAGATACGAAAGGCTCCTAGGCTCCTGCCATTGAAGAGAAATGACAAAACTGCCCACATACGCTTCTCAATAGCTGATGCACAAATCTAAACAAATACTACATATTTGGCACCTTCCCCCCTTATTAATGATGTGATACTTGAGTCGTTTTTGTTTTCCTCAGATTTGGGGTTTAAAGAACTATACAAAAACTTTTTGAAAAGCCCTATGAATTTAAGAACTGGCCTGTCGTGTTCATCACTGTATTTCTAATAACTCATACAATACTTACTGAGCTCTAATAAAAATAGCGAATGAGTGATTGACACTCTGGTACTTTAAAAAAAATGCCATCAGCTAAGAGGTTAGGAGGCATCTTTGTCATTCATGTTTTCTATATACTGTATTTTATTATTAAAACATTTATTTAAAGTTTTTTTTACTAGAACTTTTGTCTGAGACTATCAGACCAGCACCTTCTATGTATGCAAAAAGATACATATTTTGGATATTTTTTCCTTGAAAAATTAATCAACCAACTGCTATAATATTTTAAGATAAAATTTAAAGGAATGAAAACTCTCTGTTTTCCTACTGTAAAGGGAGCCGGGATGACACCCCAACAAAGAGGGGGACAGAAGTCTCACAATCCTTCCTCTGCTGGTGTTGGGTGGAGAGGAAGGCCCGTTACCTGTTGTGAAGGTCTCTTTGGCAGGGTTGCTGGACATGTCGCCCCTGCGGGAGATGAGGGACACCTCGTACTCGGTGTCTGGCTTCAGGTTCCCAATGGAGTACTGATTCTCGTCGTGGGTGAGATCGATGGTGGTGCGGTCACCCGGCACATCTTTGATCCCATAGGCTAGCTCTATGCTGTCGATCTCGGCCAGGGGCTTGGACCAGGTGACCAGAGCAGTGGTGTCTGTGACATCCTTCACCTCGATCTGGCTGGGAGCGTCCAACCCTGGGATGGGCAGAGGACAGAGCCATTTCAGAGACTGGGGCAAGTGCCAGGGCCATGCAGAGAGAGGGCTGGCAGCCATCCGGATCCATCTGTGTACACTTAGGTGTATTACTGACCACTTGACCTTAATTTATCTTCTGAGTCTCAATGTCCTGTTTAACAAGCTATAAGTAGAAATGATGACTGCTGCTTTGTAGGGTTTGTTGTTGCTTTTTTTTCTAATAGTATGGGAGATAGTGCTTGCAAAGCATTTGGCACAGAGCATGGAGCATGACCGTTAAATGATAAGTGGTTGTTACTCCGTTATTATTATCATTACTGTTCTCATAGGTTGGAGGAACAAGCTTAGGGGCTACTTGATTTAAAACAAAACAAAACAAAACAAAACAAATATTGACTTAGTCTCTTTTGTTTTTTAATTAGACAAAACTCCCTGTGAGGCAATGACTGTCTTAGCAGCTATGGACAGTTACGTTTGATGAAACAAATTTAGGCAGGAACGTCACAGCTGCCTATCTTTGTATCTTCATCTGGATCCTCCTCCTGCCTCGTTACTCACCTCCTGCCCCACATCCACCCTTTTTGTTCTGTGCTCTGACAGCGGCTGCTCAGGGCTCTGAGAGCAAGTGCCGTTTCTCACCTACTGGCTTCTGCGCTTGCTGTTCCTTTGTCTCTTCTTCCCAAGGTTGCCCACCCCTTTCTCTTCTGAAAATCGCCTGTTCATTCTTCAAAATCTCACTTATATGTCAATTCCTCACAGGAAGCCCTTTGACCCTGTTGCAATCGGGTAAACACATACTCCCTCCTCCATAGATATAAAGTTTCAGTTAATCAAGACAATTAAGTTCTAGAGCTCTGGTGAACAATATTGTGCATATAATTAACAATATTGTACATTTAAAAACTCGTTAAGAGGGTAGATCTCATGCTTAGTGTTCTTATCACAATTAAAAAGAAGAGTATTCTAATGCACTGGTCTCACTGTTCTGTAACAGATTTCTCTACAATTCATTCAAACTGTAGTATTCTATTTAGATAGGGTTGTTCATTTATTCAGTGAGTCTTTGACTTTTCTTAACCCCAGTGTAGACTCAGTTTCTGCCGTTTGTGTCTTAAGTCTATTTTTTAAAATTATATAAACAATTTTAATGCAAACATTCCAGGCATTCTGTAAATGTCGAAAATGAAGACTTATAAGGCGTTTAGTCCATGTTTCCTTCTTTATTTTTAAAAATAGTTAAATTACTGTTTTCAGCATTGGTTGAGGAAACGATATCAAATGAAAGGAACTTGGTTTTATAAAGGGAATGAGAAGAAGGAATAATTCATAGCTGATTGTGAGAAAACTGCAGAGTCTATTTCTTTTGAATTCTAGGTGTTGATACAGTCTTAGCTCACAGATAGAGAGCTCGCAAAATGCCCAATGAAAACAATGCTCTAATTTGACAGTGAAGCTGCCTGTCCTGTGTTCTTACAGGTGCTGGCAAGTACCCATGCCATACCTACTGCCTCCTTTAGCAGCCCTTTTATTGAAAAAAGTTGGGATTCGGTCAAGGACTGATCTCCCTCTAGATTTGAGACCCTCGATTAGAGGAGACTAATATTATCCTGTGCTGACCATGGGCCAACCACAGTGCTTTATCATTTATGTCTTAACTCTCATGACAACTGCATAAGGAGGATACTATAAACCCATTTCCCAGACAGTGGGTGAGAGGCTTAAAGAAGTTAACCTGCTCAAGTTAACAGTGAGTGGAGAAGCCTGAATTCAAACGCAGGACTGATTGGGTTCATAGCCTATGCTCTTTCCCCTCCAAGTGTGGAGGCCGCTCAAAAACATCCATGTGCCAAAAATGGTTGTAATACAATCTCTATAAAGATCAGAGGGAAAGAGTCAAAAGTGTTTTGGCACCAAAACTTTAAAAGTCCTTTGAACCTGGAAAAAATTCAGGCATCAGCAAAATAAAGAAGTAAATATCTGCCTCTCAATGTTGATATTTATGTGATTAGGGAACTTCAAATGTTAGGATGTTTGTCCTGCAGTAAGAAGAAAATAAAGCTGCCAAATCCCCATGTTTAGATTAAAAAGAAAAAGGGCTGATGAAAGAAAAGTCTATTGTATTTTCAGTGTGCCTTCTCTATAGCAAAAAGCATTTGCTTGATCTTTTTTATGCCCTTCTGGTGATCTAATGATTTTTTTTTCCTGTTGGTACCTGCCTTCTACCTACCACAGAGGGATGTTGTCAGGATGACGGAAAACGCTTGTGAAGGAGACAATCCTATAAATTGGCTCTGAGCTAAGCAAAGTGTGCAAATATTTAAATGTAAGATGTTCTTTCTTGTCATTAGTCAACGGATTTAACTTTTCCAACCATCCCCTGCCAAGAAGAGTCAATTTCTTAAGCAGTTGGCACATATGCTGTCTTGAAAAAGATAAAGAGGTTTTCTCAAATGACAACGCAACATGATGTATTTATTTGTTAGTTTATCTGTTTATTTATTTATTTAAAATTTGCTTTCTGGTAGAACAACTCCAAATTCGGATTTTTCCCCCCCACCAAATGATCTAGTAGTGCCAAACTTATTCTACTCCCTAAGAAGTTCTGCCATTATCAGTATCGAGTGACCTTTTAGTGACCTGTTGAAGGCATGGGATCAACATTCTACACAAACTGGAGGTTAGCCAATGTTAGTGGTAATGGAGTTCAAGTTATAAAACTGGACCCTGGCTTAAATTTGTGGTCCTGAGAGTATCAGCCATGTGATGTTAGTGAAACTGATTTAGCTTTTCTAAGCATGAGTTTCCACTCTTGAAAAATAATAACATTAATACTTGCCCCACCTCTGTCACAGGCCTGGTGCTAATATTAAATTAGATGACGTGGTAGATTGCTTGCAGCGGTCTCACTTGTTCATCTTGGTGTGTCTGTGCCTCTTTGAAATGTCACATCGAAGCTCCTCTCCTCAAGAGATAGACCTGTTCCCCTATCCCTTAAATGTGGACTGGCCTTGAGGTTTCCTTTGGCACAAGTGACAGAGTGCTAGTGTTCAGCCTGTTTCACTGCCATGAAAGCATCCCAGAGGCTGAGGCCAGAGGGACAGAAAGGCACCATCCTGCTCAGGCCATCCAGCCCCCAGCCCATACAGACGCATAAGGGAGCCCGGTCAAGAACAGAAAAATTGTTCAGCTGAGCTCAGCCCAAATCACCAACATGCAGATTTACTGTTTTAAGTCACTAAGTTTTGGGCTTGCTTTTTACATAGCAAAAGCGAACTGGTACTGGTGCTAAGTCAGAGGGCATGTTATCAACCAGAGGTGCTATGAGGTACGATCAGCTTTAATATTAGTCTTAAAGGTAATACTCACGGGTGGTCGTCACCTTCTTCAGGCCCGGGCCCCGAGTGTTGTTTTTCACGATGTGCAGAGATATCTCATATTCTTGCCCAGGAGCGAGGCCAGTTTGCCGGTACGTGGTCTCTGGCCTCCTCAAGCTGTTGGTGATCTCTCCCTTATCTTCTTTATTCTAAAAGAGAGAAGCACCTTAATAAGACCTAAAGGAGGTGACAGCCTCTTCATTTATGCAGCTCATTCATTTCACTTTCATTCATCTCCCTTTTCTTTCTCTGTCTATTCACTCAGCACTGACTAGGCATTTGATCAGTATAGTAAGTACTGAGGATACAAAAACGATAAAGACATTTCTCAAGTGTGTTTCTCTCTTTAATAAACTTCTATGCTCACCCCTTTGACACTCAAATCAAGTGACAGACTGTGAGAGACAAAGGAATTCTAGAGCCACAGGCTTAATCTCTCCTTTGCTAGACTAAGAAGCAGCATCGTAGTCCCATACCTAGTAAGTGGCAGAGCCTGGACTTGAACTGGGGAACTCACTTTGCTCCCTCACTTGTGCTTTAGGCCCAGAGGCATGTGGAGACAGAGAGCATTCTTTCTCTTTTCTTTTGTCTCTGAGTAGAGATTTGCAAGACTATGAAGAACATCGGGAACCCAGAGATGACTTAATGTCTATTTGCCTAGGCTCTCGGCTCTAAGTACTATGCTTATTACTTATTAAAGTCACTTAATTAAAATATATACACACACAGGAGCTAATCAGAGCCTTGTCTCCCGCAAAAAGCCAAGGAACTGGAGCTGATATGAAAGTCTGCAGAGCTCTTTGACTGTCTTTCAGATTGTGGCACACTGGCTCCTCTGCGAGCCTTACCGTATTCCGGAAGATGATCTCCCAGGTTTCGAAGGCGATGTCCAGAGGATCCCACTCCACTTCCACAGATGTCTCCTTGATGGACTTGAACTTTAGACCTTCGGGAGCAGGCAAGTCTGTCAGGAAGAGCACA
>NW_011888842.1:1583025-1595855 GCF_000151845.1 Pteropus vampyrus
GCCGTAACAGTCGCTGGGACACCTTTGCTCCTTGCAGTCTTTGCCCATGAAGCCTTCGTGGCACACACACTGCCCATTCACACAGCGGCCCTGGCCATGGCAGTCACTGGGACAGGCGAGTTCTGCACAGTCGGGGCCAGCGAAGCCGTCTTCACACATGCACTGCCCGTCCACACAGCGGCCGCGGTGGCTGCAGTCCTTGGGGCATCGCAGATCCCGGCAGTCTTCACCCATGTAGCCGTCGTCACAGATGCACATGCCGTTGACGCAGCGGCCGTGCTGGTGACAGTCATTGGGACAGCTCATTTCACTGCAATCGTAGCCCTGGAAGCCTTGTTCACACACACATTTCCCCTTGATGCAGCGGCCCCGGCTGTTACAGTCGTTGGGGCACCGCAGCTGGCTGCAGTCCTCCCCCGTGTAGCCCTCGTCACACACGCACTGCCCGTTGACACAGTGGCCGTGGCCGCTACAGCCATTGGGACATCTGAGCTCACTGCAGTCAGCTCCCGTGAAGCCGTCGTCACACTCACACTGCCCGTCGATGCAGCGGCCGTGGTTGTGACAGTCTGCGGGACACCTCTTCTCGCTGCAGTCCGCACCTGTGAAGCCCACATCGCATACGCACTGCCCCTGCTCGCACCGGCCCTGGCTGTTGCAGGCATTCGGGCAGGTGAGCTGGCTACAGTCTTCTCCCGTGAAGCCTTCTTCACAGTAGCAGGTGCCGTTGACGCAGCGGCCCCGGTCGAAACAGTCATTGGGGCAGATGAGCTCGCCACAGTCTTCGCCCGTGAATCCCTCGTCGCACACACACTCGTTCTCCACACACCGCCCGCGGTTGTAGCAGTTGTGGAGGCAGAGCGGCTCATTGCAGTCGTCGCCTGCAAAGCCATCGTGGCACACGCACCGGCCGTCCACGCACCTGCCGTGTTCTTTGCTGCAGGGCACCGGGCAGATCTCCTGGCTGCAGTCAGCCCCGGTGTAGCCTTCGAAGCAGACGCAGACCCCATTCACGCACTTGCCCTGGTCATTGCAGTCGCTGGGACAGGCCAGCTGGCTGCAGTCTTCCCCGGTGAAGCCCTCGTCGCAGATGCACTGCCCATCGAGGCACTGGCCTCGCAGGTGACAGTTGCTTGGACATTCGGGCTCAGAGCAGTTGGGGCCTTTCCAGCCAGGTTCACAGACACAGCCACATCCCTCAGTGCTGAAGTTGCCCCGGCCGCTGCAGAAGGGTCTGGTGTCCAGGCGGCCTGTGGCGAAGAGAACAGAGGCTCTCAGCTGAGCACAGCAGCCTGATTTCTCAATTTCTACCCGCCAAACCCATATTCAAATTCAGCCAGAGCACCGTTGCACCCTTGGGCCCCACTTGGCTTAAAAACTAGTGCTTAGTGTGTGAAATCAGAGGGGACTCACAACTAATTATACTAGGTAGGGATTGTTAATCTGTACTCTCTGAAACTGTAGACTTCTATGCAAAGATAGTATGTATGCGTGCATGTGGGTGTGTGTGTTTCCACCCCTGGAGAGAGGATCCATAATTCTCATCAAATTTTCATGTAGTTCCATAAGCCCAATGATTACAGATCACTACTTTGTGGAATGCTTTACACTGGGCTGTGTTGCTACTTTAGCGCCTAGCCAAGGTCAAGCACAAAAGAGTTGTCCGAGAAATAATTGTTGAACTGAACCCTATTCTGACTCTGACTCAATAGCTGTGTTGCATTAGGGAAGGGACTGAGATGCTCTGGAGCTCAGTTTCTTGGTGGGTCAAGTGGGACCCCCCAGCCGACTTCTCTGGGGTGTATCGGGGTGAAACGAGGACATTAAGAGCTGACCATTGTGCTCATTGTGCTGATCTCACTCAGAGATTTTTGGGTTGACTCAAGTCGGTATATAGGTCTACGTGACCAAAACTTTCTTTTTCCATAACCGAAATGAGGCAAAGGAATGGCTTTCTAATTCTGTTAGGACAACCTGCAATTTGGCTCTGCCCCCACAAAACGTAGGCACCTCTATCCTTCTTTCCTGTCTTTCCTGCAGTCTGCAGTGGTGAGTGGGTCTGAGGAATGCGTGGTCAGCACTGACATGACTTCTGCTCTTTAAAGTCTATTTAATGTCTTAACTTGCAGGGGTAACTGGCATGGTCTCCATGGAGCCCAAGGAGAAGAAACAAAGCTCACTCCATTTTCTCTGAATCTAAATATAGTCGTATTGATATGTTTGATCCCCTCTCTGACAGCAGGAAAGATGGTGATGAAAAAAAAAAGCTTGGTTTGAAAAGTGAAAATCTTGACCTATGCAATGTAGTATGGTAGCCAGTGGACACATGTGGCTATTATGCAACTAAATTGTGGCTAGTTTGTTTTGAGATGTGCTTAAGTATAAAATACACGTCAGATTTCAAAGGCTTGGTGCAAAAGAAAAGTATGTAAAATATCCATGAATAATTTCTATATTGATTCCAGGCTGAAATATGAATATTTTGGTTCTACTGGGTTAAATAAAATAGAAGGTTAAAATTATTCTTACCCATACCTTTTTTATTTCTTTAAGGTGACTATTGGAAAATCTAAGGTTACTTATATGGCTCACATTATATTCCTATTGCATAGCACTGCTCTAAACAATGATTTCAAACCATTCTTTAGAATTAATCCTATTGTGTAAAGTCCCATCTGCATTTTGCTGGGGAGTTGACAGAAGTGGAAGATAAGATAATTTATTCATAAAGAAAACTTTTTTTTTTTTTTTTTGCCTTAGAATCTTACAGCATGTTCTATTTTAGTACTCTCCACTTATGGCGATTAAGTCTATGCTTAAATTAATTTGCCCAAGTAATTTCTGGTAATTTTTTCTGAGTGGTAGAAATAGAGATTTTCATTTCCGATCTGAAGCCGTCGAAACACCTATAGTTCTACCGACTTTAGGGAATGGAGATGAAGACATAATTCCCAAATGGCAAAATTCCTTAAAAAAGCATGCAGGCATGTATTGCTAGGAGGCTGGGAGTTCTGGAGACACACAGACAATGCTCAAGGCGCCTATCTCTCATTATCCTTTGTGTCATCTTGTGCCAGCTGGCTAACTTCTTTTGAGTCTCAGTTCTTAGATCTGTAGAATGGTCGTATTTGATCTTATCTGCAAGGGCTGTTGGGAGGATTAAATGAGATAATGAACGACAGTGCCTGGCACATGAAAGAGCTCAGCCCATTGGTTGTGATTGTCATTGCTGTTGTGCAGCTGGAACGGTTTTTCCAAACCCCACAGACTTTGCACCACCGTAGGCAGCACTGTGCCTTTGTAAGAACACCGGGGTATAGAATACTGTGGCCCCTCATTGCAGACCTGAGGCACCCCATCCTACTTCTGGGCCTTTGTTTTCCTATTTGTCCAATGAAGTAACATGGCTATATTTCAGAATGTGACCTGTGGGTCAGGAATTTCATAATGTGCTCATAGGTTTCAGGGTCGAGAATGGGTAGATTTCAGGGTCAAATAAATTTTAGAAACTAGTTATTAAAGTGAAATAGAGTTTTTTTGAAACAAGACTTCTCAAAGGCCTGCAAATTCCTCTATGAAACATTTGTCACCTAGAGCGGAATAGAGATGGTTACAGTCTCCACATTGATTTGACCATAAAATCTCTTTTTAATGAACCCCTTGTGAGGCTAGCTCCCCAGGGAACCCACTTCGATGGATCCTACCATGCTCATCATTTCTCCCATTTGTACAGTGAAGGGCTGTGCCAGTCACCAGCTCGTACCTTCGGCAGGCTGCAGACAGCAGCCCGCTCCCATGGTGCACTGTTCCCGCAGGGAAGACACCAGGCTCTCCAGCTCCTCCAGTCTGCTCAGAAGCTCCTTGATGTCAGGAGCAGCGGCACAGCCACAGGCACGGCGGGGGATGTTGATGCGATGTGTGAAGACGATCTGGTTCTCCCCATCCACGGTGTGCTCCTGGAAGCTTTCGCTGGGCTCCGATGGTGGGGCCAGGTCTTTCTCCCCACTGGCTGACTCCAGATCCACTGAGCACTGGGACCCCACAGGCAGCTTAATGTTGTAGACGTGGTTAAACACCACTGGCTGGTTTTCCTCTGGCAGGGTGACATTCACCCCACTCTGTCGCTTGTGCCGAATGACTTTCTTGAGGACCCCACCTTCAGAAGGGAGAGTGAGCAAAGCTAGGCAGATGCCTGCCAACAGCCGAGTCACAGCCCTCATGGTGGAGGTGAGTGGGCTGGATATTTCTGGGCTTCTAGGATCCTCGGTATCTCACTCTCAGGCAGAATTGGGGATTTGGGAGCCCAGAGTTGAAACCAAGTCAGTTGTTATTGATCTTCTTGATGGAATTCTCTTCTATAAATAAAGAAAACCAACAGGCTTATTAATATTTACTAATTGAATCTATCGAATATCTGAAATTCCGAGTGAATTTTTATTTTATATCTCCTATGTTTGAAACTCTACTGATATTCCTTCAATATTCACTAGAGTGTAGCTATGCAATCATCTCTAAAGGAGTAACAGGATTAGATATAGAGGCTGGAGGAGAATATGCTATTGTGAAGCAGTTCTTACTCTGCTAAGTTGTCTTAGTCATCCGTGGTATGGCTGTTCACTTGAGTGGGATATGAAGTAGCAGAGGGAAGGGGTATTGTCAAAGGTGGTTGTGATATTACTGAGTAAAGACGAGAAGACATGATTAATCTTTAGGTGGTTATAATATTAATTAAAATATGCCTTGGAAGCATGTGAGAAAAATCTATATTACTTATGGTACTAAGTAATTTATAGTCCTCTTTAGTTAATTAGGAATAATTTGAATATAGTTCAAGACAATAATTGAGAGCTATTTGGTTTTCAATCAGTCATTTCACACATTGACATTTTCTTATGTCCATGCTGTTCTTACACTTGGACTTTCTAAGTTGGCTATTTATGTCAACTAGATGTGGTGTTTAGATTGCTTATCCTATAAGAGGGTTTCTAACTTTTTTTTTCCAGGAAGATCTTATTCCAATGATAGAATGCATGAACATCATTTCCTCCATGACGACAGAAAGTCTTTGCAAAACCTAGAGAGGGATTGTGGCAGGGAAAATTGAACCAAGAAGTATTTCTGTAAGATCGAGAAGGGGTCTGGGACTTAGGATATATTGGCTGTGCATTTAATCGAGAACTATCCATACCACATCCTAATTATATTCATATTTGATATTTTACCAACTATCCATTGTAATATCTACTTAGGCCTTTTATCCTCTAGTTAGGCAAAAAACAAAATAAAACAAAACAAAAAAACACACAAACACCAAAAACTAAGACAAAAAGAGAAACAATAAACTTCTTCTGAGTATGCTTTCTCATTCAAATTAGTTTCCTAAAAAAGAATTTGTGGATCTGTGATGTAGGCAAGCCTGCTGAATGAAAATTATTATGAAGAAGAGAACTTGGCAAACTCGCCTCTCTTAAACCAGTGTAGCCCATCTGATTTGTTTACTGGACACCCATTTACTGATTGCATACTCTATTGCCGTTGCTTTAACTTTTTTTGCCTTCCACAAAATCCTTCCTTCCCACCCTCTCCCCATCAATTCTGTGTGTGTGTGTTTTTTTGTTTTGTTTTGTTTTTTAATGAGAAAAGGCCATGGGCCAAGTTCGAAATGCTTTTGGACTATTACCCAGCACTTTTGTGTGTGCTGCTAAATGACTTACATTTCCATCTAAAAGGCCACTAGAGTTGCTGGTTGAGACTCTAAGCAATGAGTCTAGGGTAATAATGACTGGAGTATGGGTCGAATGAGGATTTTTCACTGTGCATGTAAGAGACGTGCATTGGCACAGCCAAATGCTGCATTGTTTAGAGGAAAGAAATGAGATTCTTGAGGGCTGTGTATTTCCTGTTGGCTCATGGTGGTCTGAGGGCAAGTGGATGTTTTTGTACTTTGGGAAAGACCTACTATAGCTTCTGTAAGGTATAAAATGCCTCCGTTTTGGAATTAGACACACCTGGGTTCAAATGCCACTGACTAGCTCTGTGACTCGGGCACACCATTTATCCTCTCTAAACCAGAACTTTATTTGTAAAATGATGGTCAAAATCCTTCCTCTGGGAATTATTAGCCAACATGCTGTCAGGCCCATAGTAGGCATACATTAAAACTCAGATGCAATTCTGTTGCACTCCTAGGAACAAAGCCTAGCCCAAGTCCAGAACAACAGCTTCCTTTTGCTTAAGCTTGTCTTCCTCACTGAATCCTGTCTTAAATTCAGCAGTGACTCGAATCTAGATTAAAGAAGTGCTATAGAAATCACTTATGGGAGAGGTAGCAAATCTTATGAAGATAAATGTATTAGAACTGGAAATATTTACGCCAAAGAGGCAAAAGATAGGAAGCAAAGAATAATCTTTAAGAATGTAAAATATTCTCTTTCAGACAACTGTCTGGTTAATGTCCTCTTTGAGGACAGACCTAGGGAAAATGACTGCAGACTGCGGTTTGTGATATTTAGGTTAGACACAAAGGATCATGTTTTGACAGCAGGGCTTTTCAAATTTGATAATGAATAACTTATTCTATAGGGACTCTGTAAAAAGCACAAGCAGATTCTTATCTTTATATGAAGTGATAAAGCAATGCAAAGTCTGGAAAATATCTTGTAGGAGGAAGGAGCATTGACCTGTGTGTGTTCATCCTGTCGGTGAGAAAGCCAAGGTTGAGAGAGACAGGATCGAGATCAATAAATCCTGGGGAAGCAGGAGCTGGTTTGTCCCTGGTGGTCCCGATGGACAGAAAAAGCACCAATGTGTGTGGGTGTCGGAGATGCAGAGGAGGGTTGGTAAGAGAAGGAAAATTTCAGCACAAGAGAATTTTTTCTCTAGTTGGAACTATCCAATTAAAAGGGCTTCTTTGAGAATGTAGCAAGCTCCAAGGTGCTGGAATAGTGGTGAAGCGATACAATGGTGTTGAAGAGCACAGGTTTATAGACACACATTGTCTTGGTTTTGAGTCACTGTCCCACCACTTCTTCTTCCTTGAGGGAGGTCATACCTACTACCGCAAGCCAGAATCACGTTGTCAATAAAATGTGATATGAGTGTCTGCACAGGACTGTTGTGAAAAATGTATGAGATAGTGTGTGTAATGGGAATGGTATAGTCTTTGGCAGCAGCAGGAGCCCAAAAAAGGGAAGCTTTGTAGTAAACAATATGAATTTCACTTAATATTTTTTCCAGGATTTTCTTCCGCTTAACTCTTGAAAACTACCTTGGCATACGCAAGTCTGTTTTTTAAAGCAAGGATGAGAGTTCTGCAGTAAAGTGGAGACTTCTCTCAGAGTTCCCAGGCAAATATGTCTTGGGAGATCTCTCAGTCTCTCTCTGTCTCTCTGTCTCTGTCTCTGTCTCTCTCTCCATTTTCCTACCTACCTATATTTTATGGTGAAATTAAAGAATCTGGTGAGTCAATGTTCGCAAAGAAAGGCAACAGAAAGAGCCTTTGGACTGGCTTAATACATAGACTGTTGGGGTTTACGTATCCAGGACAAAGTGGCTATTTCAAGGCCATGCATGTTGCCTTGCTCTGCACCCTGTCTCAGCATGTATGCTGAATGCACAAAAATTCACATGTGGACCAGACTTTGCTTTCTATCTTTATCAAAATAAAATTTTAGAGCCAATGAATTGCTGTGAATTGTTTTTATGAGACTCTTTAGGTATCTCCTTTCCCATTAACTTATCAAAATATAATTAATCTAGAGAAAAAAGTCTACCATAAAGATTTCCCGAGAGAGAAGAGGTAGAAAACTTTCAATTCATTGCTCTAGAGCTGGCTGTCTAAAGTTATCCACTAGCCACAAGTGGTTTATTAAAATTAAAATGAATTAAAATTAAATATAATTAAAAATTTCATCCTCGGTTGTACTACTCACAATTTCAAGTGCTTAATAGTGACATGGCTAGTGTTTATATGACCAGACAGAGCAGATAAAGAACATTTCCATCATTGCAGGAAGATTATTGAATAGTAGTGGCTTAGAGGGCTGCTTCATGATATTAAGTCCATGGTACAAATGAAGGAACTGAGTCAAGAAGGTCAAAGAGAGTCTATAAGAAAGTTATATTGTTAAGTCTCTCATCTAACGAAAATGGGCGAATACCTCAGGCACAGATGCTAGGAAACTAGGGAGTTCTTTTCAGTAACTCACCTAAACACAAGCAAATATTTATGTGCATCATAATTTTCATATCTTGCATGTTCGAAAACCTCCAGGTATAAAGGAGGAATGGTCTTTATGACCAGTGTCCTCTTCTGAGCTGAAGGAACATCTGCCTTGCCCCAGCTCAGCATCCTTTTCCCCCGCCCTATCCTTGGCATAGGAAATTGTTTCTTATTTCTCTCTCTGTACAACTTAGAGCCTCAAGTTCTTCACAAGATTTTTCTCCTCAAATCAAATCAAAAATAAGCTGCTCCGGAAACCACTTTGGTGACACCTAACACCATGCTCTGCCTCACCCTTCTCTTGGGAGCTGGTAAAACTTGTCAAAGATAACTCATGATTCTCCTTCTTCTGTTGACTCTGCACTACTCTGGTCTAGAGTTTTTGAAGGAATTCAGTCCATTTCCTTCGGCAGTCTAATCAATTCTGTCGATGAAGCAGCTGGATGTGGGAGAAACAGCCTGGTCCTTGGAGACAAATAGACCTGTGTTAGAATCTAACTTTTCCACTTAGTAGTTGCTACCTATGGACATTCACTCTCCTCCTCTGAGTCTCGTTTATACATATGTCTATCACAGTGTTGTAGGATGATGAAATAAAATGAGAAGATGCATATTAAACTACTAGCAGAGTGCCTGACACATAGTAGGTGCTTAATAGATGGTCACTGTATTGTTACAGAAGTAACAATAATAATGCTGGTCAATCAGAGAAAAGATCAGAAAGGAAATTGTGCATCTAGAAGGGATGGGAGAAGCAGGAAGATGCATCATGACTATAATAATAATCTAATAGGTATAAAAAGGATTGACCGACCTAAGTCTATCAATGTTCAAAATGGAGGGAGGCTACATTCTTTAGAAGTGCTCAAGAAAGACACCTCTAAGGAGATGGTATCTAAGATGGATCTGAAGAATGGGTGGGATTCTAAAGAGTGGATGGATACAACTGTAGGAGGTGGTAGAATTTGAAGCCTACAGAAGACTAGCAAGATGGAACAGCATGAGAAAAGGCAATGTAGTTAGAATGCATGGGAAGAAGGTGAGAGTAAGAACAGCAACTTCCCTTTGTAGCTGCCTGAGGGAGGCAAAGGTAGAGTAACACGTATGGATACTGAAGATTGACTTCTACTTGGGTAGAAAGTACATCGAGGAGGGTGGGAAGGAGAGAGCAAACGAAGTTGGTAGAACCATAGTGAGGAGGGGATTAAGGGCGGGTGTGAAAAGCAGTTACTGAGCCCAGTAAGCATCACTGTATCTCTCTAAGGCTAGGTGTCTAAGTGCTCACAGTGTCATCTGCTGCGAAACACATAGGCTTCTGTATTTAGTCTCTTGGTCTCCAAATACCTGGCACATTTGTGGCATGTATTCTCTATAAAAAAAAAAAAATTAAAACAATGGTCCTAAAGGCTTTATTTCTTTGGAGGAGGGAGTGGGTTAAAATATTAGGACTTCATTACTGATGAAAGGTAAGTCTTAATTCTTATTTCAATTATTTTGGTATTAGATATCACCAGTACAGGATGATTCTCCAGATTTTGGTATTAGAGATTTTTATTCAGAACGTTACTCTGAAGTAACATTCCATTTAGGGCAGGGAAACCATAGTCAATATCATGGCAGCTATGTCCCAAGGGCTTTTTGGTTAATAATAATACTTTAAGTGCCTCTCGGCTTATTATCAAATCTTTCTCTTTTGCTTTTCCCCAGTAGAGCTGTTTAGTAGCTAATCTTTTGGAAAGAGCATGGAATAAACTAAGAGTTATTTTTAAGCACCGCAACACAGGACAATGACCATTGCTAGTTGAAGGAATCAACAATCTTCAGATTTTTCCTTAGTCACAGTTGGAGAATAAACAATTTCATTTTTAGATAAAGATAAGGATTTCAGCTGGCTGGAGTCATATTTCAGAATTAGTTACTTGTGACTTTATTTTTAGTAGCTCAAAGTGTATATTTATCTTGTTGACTTAGGCGTGTACGTGAAATATCCTAAGTTTGGGGGAACAAGGAGGATTCTCACTGCTTAGCAATTCACATGAATTTCTTTCCACATCATTTTGGCAACCCATGAGACAGCTCACACCAAGAGAATTTTATTGTGCACAGTCAATTAAGCACGGGGTTGCTTACATGGGCGTTCTTAAAGGTTCTAGGAATTCCTCACCCCTTGTACTTCCCAACATTCATAAATTCCTTCTTATAATGTGTCAAGAAGAGACAGGAGCCAGGAAAGAGCCTTAAGTGTGGATTTTTTTTTCCAAGGACATCTGATTTTTATAGCTGAGTGAGTCCAGCACAACCTGGGTCTTAAAAGAATTGAAAAAACTCTGATTGCCAAACCAAAGCCCTTCCAAGCCCTAAGTGTTTGAATTCCAGCACCGAAAAGCATTTATCCATCTAGGTAGCACAGTGGCTTAACTGCTGCCCAGTAAGGATGCTAGTGGAGCCAACAATCATCTCAGAACAGATTTATTTTAAAAATCATTCATTCTTGCATTCAACAGAGATGAGTTCAGTGAGTGCTAAGACCAGACTATGGGATAACCTAAGGCATAGCAAGATATTCCAGAGACCAATGATGGATAGTAGTTGCCCTTAATGAGTCCAGTAAATGAAACAGACACGTAAATAGATATTTATAGAGAAGAATGATAAATGTTACAATTGACAAATACCCAAGCAGACTTTGTGCGCTGTTTGAGAATATCTGCTCTAGAATCAATCAAATACTATCAGATCCTGGTTCTGCCATTTGCTTTTAGTTTGAACCATATGGAATTGTCATTTTTATAGGTAAAAATGGTTGGATAGGGGCAACTTTATATGGCTCCATCTAGTAGCTATGACCTTAGATATATAACGTTGCCTTTCTGAACCTCAATTTTCTTGTTTGTAAAATGGCAATAATAATATCAACCCTACAATGAAATTCTTTCAACTGCAAATAGGAGAAAATGAGATAATACATAGAAATGCTTAAGATAGTGCCTAACAAGAGGGCGATCTCAGTAACTGGTGTGTTACTGAGTTGTTATTGTGTGAGGATTTGTGTCTTTTGTTTGGAGAAGGCAGTTATTGAAGGCAAGTCTCTGAAGGATGAAGAATTCATACGAGAATTATGGGGGTGGCCCTGCCTGTTCAATGTTGCTTCCAGGGAAGCATATAATTTTTCGTTTTTCAGCTTGTCAATTGACAAGGATACTCTGAAATCCTTAAGAGAGTAAGGAGGCTGCGGCTACAGTCCTGGTTTTCCTTCTAGCCTATCTATTCTAATTCGGTAGCAAGAAAATCAAGTCCATGGGCCTGGGGTGGAGTTCTTTTCTGGGACGTTAGTACCCTGGCCAAGAGGCAGGGCTGCTACTGGATCGGTTGTCCATGCTGCTCAGCCAGGCCTTTCTCCAGAACAGGCTGCCTGTGGTTTAGTCTTCCAAGACATTGCTCCTGACGGGAAATGTTTGGCTCAGCTTTTCAGCACTTTCCATAGACACAGACAGATACCAGATTATAGAATCAAAATCAGACTCGAGCAGGGCTTAGAATCAACTATAGAGTCCAAGAGTGGCAAATCTGTGGCACCCACACACAGGTCTCTAGCGTACGTGGCAGATATTGATAATCCATACCAACACACTTCTATGGAGCCTCCCTTCAGTACTGGTATGAGTACATCACTCCAAGCAGCCATATCTGATTCCTCAGAGATAGTACATGACATGAAAGAGAAGAGCGTAACGGAAACGACCAGAGAGGGCCACCAGCGAATTAGTGGTAAAGCTGATATTAAACTCATAGGTCCTGCCTCTTGATCAAGACATTTGATTATCTCTTTTCTCAGATCACTGGGAGGGCTTCAAAATTAAATGCATAGGAAAGACTTCTAGTAATTCCTAGTCCGAGGTCAATGTAATGATCCCAGAGAGAAATACGAACAATGGGATCTCAGAGACCATCTGTATTAAGAAATTTTCCAGATTTCTTGGTCCCATGTGTTTCTTCATTTTTTCTATTCATGCATGCATGCATCCATCTAACTATTGATCTTTTCAGTACATCTTTATTAAATACCGACCATGTGTCAAGCCCAGAGTTAAGTATGAGGGATATAACAACAGTAAAGATAGGCATGTTCGCTATGATCATAGAACTTGCAATTTCCTCCTGAAAACTCACAAAATGCAATTGATTTTAAATCCATGTACTGTGGATTTAATATTTGTGATGTTCTTAAGTGTCACTGTAGATCGAGAACATAGTACACACTCTCAAGCCAGTAGCAAGAGTAAAAATCCTAAGATCTTTTCAAAAGCTACTTATTTTTTACTTATTATGTGCTGCACGACGAGTTGGGTGCTGAGGAGACTAGGTAGAGTGAGAACCTACCTGTGTTTCCAGAAATCTTAGAAACTAGAAGAACATACATAAGCAAGTTTCAGAAGCAGCACTGGTTTGAATGACCAGAGCCTGTGCTAAACATTTTAAATACTTAATTTCAAATTCTCAAAAAATGATTTAAGGCAGTATCTTTATTCTCATTTTGCAGAGGTGGAAACTGAGGCATAGAATAATTAAGTGTCTAGTGCAAGTTCAGGTATCTATTAAGTAGTAGGGT
>NW_011888842.1:1596120-1598509 GCF_000151845.1 Pteropus vampyrus
GGGTCAACTCTCTCTCCTTTTGTAGTTTGGCTATTTATTAGTTATTTTTAAGCTCCTAGAAACTTGAAGCTCTCAGGGGGCCATGTTCAATCAATACATAGAAAAGCTAAAAAATGAACCTGAGTCACAGTTCTGCCAACTACTCGGGTGACCTTGGGCAAGTCACATCCACTCTCCTGTAAAATAAGCAAGTGTGTGTGGCTCCGATTCTAGAGTCTCTTTGGTTCTAGTTACCTATGGTCCATTGCTAATTCAGTAATATTTCTACCAAACTTAATCTTGGATTTTCTTTTAGATTCAAGTCAAATGGCCAACATTATATACGAAAACTCCCAGACGCAGAGTGTTTCTTTCTCGAGTTGTGGGTAGCATTTATTATTAATATTCTCCCATCCTCCAAACAGAAGTTTCATTACCAACAAATTAAGCCCACAAATCTTAATCCATAAAATATTTCCATCCAGCACAATAATGAGATTCATATTTGTGGTTTAGTTATACCTAAGAAAAGCTTGGATGAAATATGACTAGATCCATTGATATGTTCAGACCACAAACTGCCCCGGTAGGGTCTGGTTTCAATTTTTGAAATAAAAATTCTGCAGAGCACTTGCTTTCCCTCTTCTATTTCTTGCCTAGACAGAAAAGAAGAGAAAAAGTGGTATGACCAAGTGGCAACAATATAGGTTCCTATAAAATTTAGGAAAATTGTTTCACAAATAGATTCAAATTCATTGTTTCCCAATGGAACAATGGCCTCCTCTGTTTTGGCCTTCATCCAGAATTTTAAGAAATCTAGTTGATCCTTCCACAAGTACTGGAAAGCAGGTTGTTAAACTTTTGAGCCATGGTTAAAAATTAAAGAGATTTATCTAAGGACAGGTTATAGATGGACTCATCACTCAACTCTAGACAAGAGATTTTCTGAAAATGGCTATGACAGGGTGGCCTTTGTGAAGCCGTTATCAGGCACCTAATGTCAAAGATGTAGCCTCAAAAAGACTTTGAAAACACTTAAGGAGGGGAGGCACTGTGATGGAAAAGAGAGAACATGGCCTTTGGAGCCAGGAAGACATGCCATCAAATTCTGCTTACTGCTGGGGAGCCATTGGCAAAGTCCTATAACTTTTCTCAACTACGAGTTTTTCAACTGTAAATACAGATCTTTGCAGAGTTGTTGGAGACATTGAATGTGATAATAGTGTTATAAATGGCTGGAATAATAATAAATGCTACCCACATGATAGTATCTATTTTCCTTTTCTCTTTCGTCCTTCCCTATTAGGAAGTTCTACAACATTGAACATATTAACAAATAGACAATAATGTTGTAGAGGTTCATGTATTTGTTAAGAGGTTAAATTGGTTTGGGATGGCAATTAAGTTTTAGTTTATGGGTTAACTTCATTGAGCCGATATGGCTGCTTGGAACTACAATCAAAGATGTTTGGACTCAAGGGCAAAACATACTGTGATGGATTAGCAATGTTTACCATGGGTACCGGAATGAGGGGAGAATGTTGATACATATGCCAAATATTTGGCATAGCAAGAATAGATAGCTTTAACAAGTTTTTTGAACCCAGTGGGCTGATATTCAGATGAATGGAATGCTGCCTGGGTCAAAGGAAGCCAGATGGAGTCAACGACAATTATAAATGCCTATATGGATCAAATTCAATAAAGTTCGATACATTCTGGTAACAGTTGACCCCCGAAATGAAAATATGCCTCTAAGACTGGGAGCAGGAAACTGGACTCTTGGAAAACAGACTGCTCCAATAATTGATTTGTGTGATCCTGGGCAAGATAGATACACTTTCATCATCTACTCTCTCTTTCTCATGGGGCCATTTAAATGCTACAATAAACTAACGATGACTGAATATATCTGTGCCAGGAATTGCTTTACATGTGTTATGTGGACTATCTTACTGAATCCTCTCTCAGACCTCTGAGGTAGCTACCTTTATTTTTCTCAATTTACACATGAGGAGACTGAGGCTCACACAGCTCAAGGGCACACAACTGAAAGAAGGAGCAGGAATTTAATTCAGGTGGACTGACTCCTGAGTCAGAGACCTCATTCCTAACAGTTAGTTTTGCTGCTGTCATTTAATGATGTCCAATGGTGGTTTTTGTGTGACTAAGTTAAAAGGACTAACTTTGAGAGGACTCAGAATAAACAATGGTCATGGAAGACTTTTACAACTTACAGAGAGAGCAGGAGAAGCTGCATGTGAGCCTGAAATATAGAATTTCTAACCCTTGACTTTGGTTTAACTTTTGAAATTTAAGCAGCATTTTCTAAAGTATAATCTACAACATGTTGATGAGTATTAATGCAAGGAAAAAAATTCTCTAATTAAACATGCTTGAAAAATGCTAT
>NW_011888842.1:1598559-1610697 GCF_000151845.1 Pteropus vampyrus
GTTAGTCCTCACATCGTTAGAATGCAGTTAGATTATTTGTAGGCTATAAACTCTATGAAGGCAGGGACTATAGCTGAGTCATTCATCTCTTAATACCCAACTAAGCACTGTGTCTAGAATGTGGTAAATGTACAATATACTGATATTCAAATAAAGTAAAGCTGAATATATTTCTTGATTTAAACTTAACATACAGCAAGTGTTCATATTCATGAAATCAATGAATGAACAAATATTCTTATTTTCCTGATGGCTGTAATTTAATTAGTTTTCCTGTGATCTTTTCTAAGGCAAGATGTATCCAGGAATTCATCTAATGAACTAATTCCTGGAATCAGTTCATTTTTATTCCTTCAGCTATTCAGTGACTACGTACTATGTGCCAGATACCACACTAAGCACAGGGGTTACAAGAGTGGCCAAGATAGACCAGGCTCGTTCCCGTGAGATTCTAGTCAACATCCCAAACGTTCTTGATTGCCCAATACTGTCTGCTTCGAGACAAGCATTCCATATGACCAAAGTAAACTTGAGTGAATATTTGGTAGGACGTAGAATTGACCAGGCCTATGATATCCTCAGTGTGAAACTCTGATTTTTGTGTGAAGGACGCATCCTGGATTATTTGTCAGTAATTCAATTTCATTGTAGTATTTGTTGTTTGTTAAATTCGGGTCAACTCTCTCTCCTTTTGTAGTTTGGCTATTTATTAGTTATTTTTAAGCTCCTAGAAACTTGAAGCTCTCAGGGGGCCATGTTCAATCAATACATAGAAAAGCTAAAAAATGAACCTGAGTCACAGTTCTGCCAACTACTCGGGTGACCTTGGGCAAGTCACATCCACTCTCCTGTAAAATAAGCAAGTGTGTGTGGCTCCGATTCTAGAGTCTCTTTGGTTCTAGTTACCTATGGTCCATTGCTAATTCAGTAATATTTCTACCAAACTTAATCTTGGATTTTCTTTTAGATTCAAGTCAAATGGCCAACATTATATACGAAAACTCCCAGACGCAGAGTGTTTCTTTCTCGAGTTGTGGGTAGCATTTATTATTAATATTCTCCCATCCTCCAAACAGAAGTTTCATTACCAACAAATTAAGCCCACAAATCTTAATCCATAAAATATTTCCATCCAGCACAATAATGAGATTCATATTTGTGGTTTAGTTATACCTAAGAAAAGCTTGGATGAAATATGACTAGATCCATTGATATGTTCAGACCACAAACTGCCCCGGTAGGGTCTGGTTTCAATTTTTGAAATAAAAATTCTGCAGAGCACTTGCTTTCCCTCTTCTATTTCTTGCCTAGACAGAAAAGAAGAGAAAAAGTGGTATGACCAAGTGGCAACAATATAGGTTCCTATAAAATTTAGGAAAATTGTTTCACAAATAGATTCAAATTCATTGTTTCCCAATGGAACAATGGCCTCCTCTGTTTTGGCCTTCATCCAGAATTTTAAGAAATCTAGTTGATCCTTCCACAAGTACTGGAAAGCAGGTTGTTAAACTTTTGAGCCATGGTTAAAAATTAAAGAGATTTATCTAAGGACAGGTTATAGATGGACTCATCACTCAACTCTAGACAAGAGATTTTCTGAAAATGGCTATGACAGGGTGGCCTTTGTGAAGCCGTTATCAGGCACCTAATGTCAAAGATGTAGCCTCAAAAAGACTTTGAAAACACTTAAGGAGGGGAGGCACTGTGATGGAAAAGAGAGAACATGGCCTTTGGAGCCAGGAAGACATGCCATCAAATTCTGCTTACTGCTGGGGAGCCATTGGCAAAGTCCTATAACTTTTCTCAACTACGAGTTTTTCAACTGTAAATACAGATCTTTGCAGAGTTGTTGGAGACATTGAATGTGATAATAGTGTTATAAATGGCTGGAATAATAATAAATGCTACCCACATGATAGTATCTATTTTCCTTTTCTCTTTCGTCCTTCCCTATTAGGAAGTTCTACAACATTGAACATATTAACAAATAGACAATAATGTTGTAGAGGTTCATGTATTTGTTAAGAGGTTAAATTGGTTTGGGATGGCAATTAAGTTTTAGTTTATGGGTTAACTTCATTGAGCCGATATGGCTGCTTGGAACTACAATCAAAGATGTTTGGACTCAAGGGCAAAACATACTGCGATGGATTAGCAATGTTTACCATGGGTACCGGAATGAGGGGAGAATGTTGATACATATGCCAAATATTTGGCATAGCAAGAATAGATAGCTTTAACAAGTTTTTTGAACCCAGTGGGCTGATATTCAGATGAATGGAATGCTGCCTGGGTCAAAGGAAGCCAGATGGAGTCAACGACAATTATAAATGCCTATATGGATCAAATTCAATAAAGTTCGATACATTCTGGTAACAGTTGACTCCCGAAATGAAAATATGCCTCTAAGACTGGGAGCAGGAAACTGGACTCTTGGAAAACAGACTGCTCCAGTAATTGATTTGTGTGATCCTGGGCAAGATAGATACACTTTCATCATCTACTCTCTCTTTCTCATGGGGCTATTTAAATGCTACAATAAACTAACGATGACTGAATATATCTGTGCCAGGAATTGCTTTACATGTGTTATGTGGACTATCTTACTGAATCCTCTCTCAGACCTCTGAGGTAGCTACCTTTATTTTTCTCAATTTACAGATGAGGAGACTGAGGCTCACACAGCTCAAGGGCACACAACTGAAAGAAGGAGCAGGAATTTAATTCAGGTGGACTGACTCCTGAGTCAGAGACCTCATTCCTAACAGTCAGTTTTGCTGCTGTCATTTAATGATGTCCAATGGTGGTTTTTGTGTGACTAAGTTAAAAGGACTAACTTTGAGAGGACTCAGAATAAACAATGGTCATGGGAGACTTTTACAACTTACAGAGAGAGCAGGAGAAGCTGCATGTGAGCCTGAAATATAGAATTTCTAACCCTTGACTTTGGTTTAACTTTTGAAATTTAAGCAGCATTTTCTAAAGTATAATCTACAACATGTTGATGAGTATTAATGCAAGGAAAAAAATTCTCTAATTAAACATGCTTGAAAAATGCTATTTAAACCATATGTTATTTTAAGCCAAACAAATTACACAGCTTTCTTTACTTCAGGGTTTTTCAGGGTCTTTGACGTGCTCATGTTCACTGGAAATCTCCCAGAAGGGAAGAGTTTTTATAGTGTTTCCCTAACTTACTTGATTATTTTCTGTTTGAAGTACATTCCTGGATTACATTTGAGGGCACACAATGAGGGATGTGCAGATTTGGAACAACTCCTAGACCCTTTCTCTTTTCATTTCCTTACATCTTAGATGGGAGTAATGACATACCTATGACCAGTCTGTGACAAGTGTAAACCTCCAGGATGAAGGCTCTTTAGCAATTTAAACTAAGAGTGAGGTGAATGGTTTAATACTTATCCCATCCCTGACACTTTACAGATGCCATTTAATTGTGACACCAACCTTTTGAGTTAGGAAGCATTGTTCACATGTTAAGAGAAATGAATGCTTGAGAAGTTTAAATAAGTTGCCTAGTCAGTAGTCATTTGGCTCAGAATTAAGAAACCAGTCTTAGAATTCTAAATCCAGTGCTCTCTCTGCTGAACCAAATTATCTTTTGAAGCAAGATTCATTGTTCAGTTTAAAGAACTAATATTCATGCAATAAATATCAGAGGGAGATTCAACATCATCGATCTAAGTAGTGCGCTGGATTCCTCAAATGGGACCTCTTGAAAGGATGGTGTTGGGGAATTGGGGTTCATGTGTCTATTTAAGTTTTTAACTTAAGGGGAGGCACAAAGATGAATGCACTATAGTATCTATGTCTCGAGCAAATTTTTAAAGCCCCTGGAAATAGCTTACTCTCCTTGAGTTTGGCCCGGGGAGAAAGTGAGTAAGTGAGAGGAAGATAAAGTGAGAAGTAGCAGACAAGGGAGCTTAAAAATCTCTCCTTTCTGGAAAATTGGGCCTCATGCTATATACTATCTAAAAAAAAAAGGTCTGGATTCCAAGAAATTAGTCAAGATATGATAGCATTTCAGAAGGTCTAGACACTACAACTTTTATTTTTGAAAGAATGGATTTACATGAATAAACAAACAAATAAATAAAGGGGGAAAAATCCCTTCCAGGCAGGATCATTTAACTAAACATATGGCCAGACAGTCAAGAAATTTAGTTCAAGAGAGATCAAAGTCAGAGGTAGCGAGGGGCAAAGTGGGGTGAATCTTACAAATGAATAACTCTTCTATTATTCTTCTAAGCTTCCTTTAAGTATAGAATTTAGCATATGTTTTTGGAGGGGGACTTGCTAGATGAGTCTTTATTTCTGTTTCAATCTCTTTGTATACATAAGTATAATAATATCCAACTTGCTAGTTTGTGGTGGTTGGAAATTATGTATATAAATTTAGCACACTGAATGTCAGGAGTCAGTAAAATTTTTCTTAAGTGGCCAGATAGTAAATGTTAGTTTTTTGATTAGATGGTCTCTGTCACAACTCAATTTTACTATTGTAGAGAGAGTAGCCATAGACATGACATAAATAAATGAGCATGACTGTGTTCCAATAAAACTTTACTTACAAAATTAGGCAGCTACTCAATAGTTTGCCAACATCTGCTAGAATATGGTAGTTAGTTAACAAATGATAACTAATATTATAAAACCAAATGTAGATTAAATTGGACAGGGAAGAAACTAACACTCTGCTGAGAGCCTATTATATACCTATGTTGTGCCAAGACTTATGCTAGATGCTTTTGTTATACATGCTATCATTTATCTTGTCATTTGTCATGGCAACCTGGTGATATAGGCATTATTATGCTTATTTAGAAGGCAAATTGATACTCAGGGACATTCAGTGACTGGCCTAAAAGGCAGAGCCAGCTTTTGGACCTTGATTTGTGACTCTAAAATATGTGCTCTTAACTACTATACCAGCTTGACTCATCATCAAGCAATTTCCTGCAGTTTATATAAGGTGAAAGCTTAAATTAGCGCCGCTCAATAAAATGAGAGAGCAGAGCCCAAGCAGACCCCTTCACCTTCCATTTCCTAGATCTTCAGCAGCAATCTGGTGGCTGTCCACGTGTAAGCTCTGAAATATTTGACCTCCGTCTTTCTCCCAGAGCCTCTGGCAGGAGCTCAAGTTTTATACACGTTCCTTTTGGAGAATGCTTAAGCCAAGGTGTACTGTTTGCAAATACTTATTAGCTTCTAGGCAGATGTTGGCAAGTTTCTGTTGGCCTGAGATGGGGTTCCAGAGTCTGCTGAAGCTGGCTGTGCTCACTGATCATCTTAGCCAAAAAGAGTTGTTAATTAGGGTGACATCCTGCATATCTTTCTTCTAGAGCTAGGTTTTCCTGCTCTGGGCATGCCTGTTTTGGCCTAAGTGGTTTGTTTGGCTTATTACCATAGGTCTAGCTGAGGGAGGGAAATTTACAGTCTTTTTAAAATCTGTGAAACCTTGTGTTCCAGTGCAGAATTTACCAGACTGTATTCCAACATGCTTTCAGGTAGAAGTCTTATGGGGAAGCGTATTTGTGGTCAAATAAGTTTGGGGACACTGGATTAAACAAAGCTGAATAGACTGACTGCTATAGAGTTTCTCAGGATCATGTACTCTTCAACCCAAATTTCCCATTGGCTTCTAATCACATTCAGAATAAAATCTGAACTCCTAGCCACTACCTACAGAATTCATTTCCTCGTTTCACTCAGATCTCTGCTCGAATGTTATCTGCATGCCCCACCCTTTCTAAAAGAGGACCCTTTACACCACCAGCCATTGTCTATTCCCTTACCATGTTCTATATTTCTTCTTAGCAAATATCTACCTGAAATTGTACAATGCATTTATTTGATTCCTTTTTATTGTCCACCTTCTTCCACCATAATGTAAGTTCCGTGAATAAAAAGGTCTTATATATCTTGTTTTCCATTGTACCTCCAGCCTCTAGAACTATGTATCAAATGGACATATGAGCTATGAATTTCGAAGAACAGGACACAGTATCAAGTGTTCCTCAAACTCTTTTGGCTGCAAGACCCTTTTCTAGATGTATCTCATGAGAATGCTGTCCCACAGGGCACACTTTTGAGAACTATTTGTCTAATGGAGTTTTATATCCAAGAATCATTTCAACAATGACGATGACAATAAAACATTAATATTGAGCGCCAGCTTCTCTGCTAAGCAACACACTTGCACTACATCATTTAATCATCACAATAACTTTATGAAGTTGGTGCTGCTATTTTGGCTTTAATAAGGATGAGGAAAATGAGACTTGGAGAAGTTAAGTAAATTGGCCAAGATCACGTAACAAGCAAATAGCAAGCTGTTAAACTCAGAACTTTCTGATGCCAAAACCATACTTTCAACCATTATCTAATCCTTCCCTTGGGCTGTGAATTTCTCCATGTCCTATGATAGAGCCTTCTTCCTTCTTGCCTCCTTCTAGTTGTAGACTGATCTTTGTTATAGCCTCCAGATTTTGCTATCTCCTGTGACTCAGCTTCAAATCCCCAGACAGGCCTCCTCTGTCCTTGGTACTGGTTTTTTAAAATCCCAGGCAGTGCATGCTTTGATTCTGGGGGCCACCTCTGAAAGCAAGGACATTCCTTCAAGTCTGCGTCCTGAGACAGTTTCCTGTCCCAGGACTGGGCTGGCTTCCTCCTGTCACATGTTATGATATCACTCTGCATAGCTGAGAGCCTAGAGGGCAAAGCATGTAAACAACTTCAAGATCTGGCTTTTCTGAATAAACTCTGGTAAGGAAGAAGAAGTCTGGGACATAGCAAGGACTGCTGTATGTTGTTGAAAATTAATTTGATTCTAGTTATACTGGATTACAGTTAAACCAGATGTAAATTCTCCTTTCAAGAAATTCGTTGGCAGGAAGAGCAGACAGGCAATTCCAGAATGATACAGTGATGGCAGAAAAACACATGGGGCAAAACGGGTTGACAATAAAGGGGCATCTCATCTACCTAGAATAGGTGGTTCCTGAATTGAATTTTGACAGAAACATATAAGTAGGTGAAAAACATAGGGAAGGGAATTCTAGGAAACAGAATGACATTTGGAAGGCCACACAAAGCATGAAATGGTTGGTGCGAAGTACAAGGTGTGTTGAAGGACCAGTAGCCAGATCAAGGAAAATATTGAACACCAGGCTGGGGATTTGAATTTTTCCTGCGGCCAGAAGAGAACCATTTGGAAATCTTTAGGCCTAGGCATGTTGACTTCTGCAACTCGCGGTTGAGGGATAGCTTGAAAAGGAAAGCTGGTGGGATGGGGACCAAAAGGGAAACTTTTGGAGTGGTCCATCTTTGAGATGCTGCAGCCTAAACTAGTGTGATGATGGGGGGATGAGGAGGCAGTCAACCGGCTTACTTGTCAAGGCAGGAGAGCCCACAATATTGGGTGTATGGTAGAGTAGTAAGGGACAGGTGGAAAGGGAGAAGGAATTAATCCTAGGTTTCATTATACATGCTAGAAGAGAAATAGTTTGGGAAGGTGTTCAATGGATGAGCTTCAGTTTTAGTCACATTGGATGTCTTGCTTTTGAATGAAATACATTTGAAGTCCTTGACTTAGAAGTTTGAACCCTACGGTGATATTCAAAAGGGATCATGGCTCACCAATAAATAATGACATCTAATGCAAAACACCTGGCTCTACCTTATAAATGGATGGAAAGATTAAATAAGATGTCATCTACTTTAGTAACTGCCATCATTATTGATTGCCCATCAACAGAAGTATAGGTGTGTTGGATAACTTGTCATTGATAGAAAGTTGTTGGAGGTCAGTGACACTGGAGTGTTGGAAGTAGTGGCAGGCAGACTGTAAGATGGTATCCAATGAATAGCCTCCTGCTATTCATATCCTGTGTAATCTCCTCTCCTTGAGTGTGGGATGGCCTAGTGGCTTGCTTTTAACCAACAGAACATGACAAAGGTAATGAGATGTCACTTGTACTATTAAGCTACACAAGATTGTGATGCCTTTCTTGCTTGTAGGCTCTCTAGCTCTCTTGCCTGGCTTTGATGAAGTAAATGGTCATGCTGGAGAGGCCCATGTAGAAGGAAGTGAGGATGGCCTTGGGCCAACAGCCAGCAAGGAACTGAAGCCCTTAATCCAACAACCCTCAAGGAAGTAAATCCAGCCAATGACCACATGAGCGAGCTGGGAAGCCAATTATTCCTCACTGAGCCTTCAGATGAGACTGCAACCCTGGTTGAACTTGTGATTGTAGCCTCATGAGAGACCAGGAAGTGGAACATCCATCTAAGCTGTGCATGGAAGCCTGATGTACAGAAATTATAGATCATAAATGTGTGTTGTTTGAATCTACCACATTCTATAGTTATTAGTTAAGCAGCAACAGATAACTAATACAGAGGACTCCTCGGCTCATTCCACGTGTACCAAAGCTGTTCAAAAAATAAAACTCTGAGTTTTTCTTTTTTAAAACAATGCATTAACTCTGATATATTTTATATTCTCTCTGGCTTCCAAGAGCAAGAGTCAAAAGATCGAAGATTCAGTCTTGACCTTGTTGCTAACTGGAGTGAAATGTTAGAAAGACTGTTCCCTTCTCTAAGTCTCAATGTCATCATGTTTAAAATGAAAGGAATTAAACAAGGCAACAATTTATAATTTTTTTTTTTTTGTCATAGAACTTTCATTTCATGAGGAATCTCAGTGAACAAAACAGATAAAAGCGGAGGAGCTTTAGTGGAAAGAAAGCTGAGTGGATTCCATCCGGCTCCCCCATTTCTCCATGGCAGCCTCCAAACCACCTCAGAGAAGTTTTTTGAAATCTAGTCTCCAAGCCCCTGGCTTAGAGGTTATTGATGAGTTCTTTGGGTTTTAACATCCTGTGTGTTCTAGAGAAATGCTTCAAAACAACTTACTTATAAGTTAGATCACTCTTTTGTGACACCTCTGAATCAAGCTACCTCTGTGGGACCCTCCCAGACCTGTGGTGTAAGTGCCTCAGAGAGCAGGCCACTTCCTTGGGAGTAGCACCGAAGGTGCATCTGCTAACAGGAGCCGATTGTGACTTCCTGCACGCCCCACCAGGTGGGCTCCCTCTGTGGCATCAACACTCTTTCGGTATTTGCCTCTCCCAGACAATCTCTTCCCTAGGAAGAAAGTCATGGCTTCCTTGTCTGGATGCACTCACGCTTTATTATTACTGTTGTTGTTGTTGTTTGCATCTTGGTGCCTACACTGGACTCCATGTCCCTGAGGGTCTCTGGCTGTCAGGGAGTCCAGAGTTGCTCTGAGCACTCTTCTGGCTGTGGTGTGTGGCTTCTGCAGTGAGGTTACACGTGTCCACACTGCACTGCACGCCCAGCAAACTTCTCCGGTACACTGCTATCAGATGGAATTTCCCTACGCTGTGTTTCTAGATTTAAAGTTTTGAACAAAAATTTACTACTGACTTGCGCTCAAATTCAGTCTCTGCCATCTCTTTTTCTACCTGCCAAGTTTGGTTTTACCTCTGAACCCATCCTGGCGGATGAAATTTGAGCTCCCCTATTCCTCCAAGGTATACCTTTGCCTCAAGTCCACCGCTGTCGATTTTCTTACTTTTGTTGTTTGCCTTCTTTCTCGAACTACCCTTTAAAAAGGTAAATATTCCTCTAGCAAGTCACCTGCTGTCTCTAACCTCTTTTCTTAACTGCAAAATGAGAATAATACCTGAATGCAGAGTGACACAGTGAAGAAAAGCACAGTTTGGGGACTTAGGCCTGGAGAGTAACCCGAAGTCACCACTTTCTACTCAGTGCAAGTGATGTTTCTAGGCCTCAGTTTACTTATTGTAAAAATAATACATAATTGCTGGAAGAATCTGAGAGTGATGTACAGAAAAGTTACTTTATACATTTATAAATTTATGAGTATTTTTTAAAAATTTATCTGGCATATGAATATGCTTCATAAATGATAGAACTCAGCTAAGAAGCAAAAGCAGTGCTGTGCTATTGTTTTATTCTCTTTGGGACAACAGCGAGTTTCTTTAAGAAAAAAATTACCAGGGGCCTGATACCTGCCAGCAGGTGGTTAGGCTTTGGGGAAAATGAGCTCCAGCAGACATAGTTCCTCACTGATGTACTTGATTTCAATGGTGTGTAGTCAGGTGGAGTGGGAGGCCATCATCAGGACAATTTTTATGATGCACAGAGGTCAGTGGGGGAAACAGAGGACTCTGTGGGAATCAGGAAGAGGGGTGTTTAAGCCAGCCTGCAGGGCAAGCACACCTTCGCTCAGGCAGCACCTGCTTATGTGTATGTCCATGCTAGGAGCGATGGCTGCTAGGAGCGATGAGGTGTCAATCAGGTTTTTTCCCACTGCAACTCAGAGCCTACCAGTGGAAACACATTACACTAGAAATCACACACTGTTTAATTAGTTTCCACAGGAAGTGAAACCTGAAGGAACAAGCTGGAGACACCAAGAGCAGCCACCCTGCTGAGGAGGAGACTAGGGTCTGGGAGATAAGCTTTGACTATTTCTTAGCTTCGCTATGTCTAGCCCTCTCTGGTGTCAGAAGATGAATAGAATTATGGTGCCGAACACCACTTGCTTACCATAATGGCTATAAACACTTGCTCGGGACTTAGAACTGGCTCTGAGTTCTGGTTCCACCATCACTATCTGAGTTGTGTTGGGGAAGCTACTTAAACTTTTTAAGCCTCAACCTAATTCATGTTTGAATTGGGGCGAGGAGGGACTTGCTGGAAACAATAATTGATGATTAAGTGGCATAATGCCCATACTCAGTAAGTGTTAGCTAATACTGTAGCCTTGAGGCCTGTCCTAGAAGAACTTCTTGGATGTGTTGATGACAGTAGTTAGTAGTGGCCAGCTCATCCCCTCCAGGATAAGAGTTGATCAGTGGTTAATTGTGAAGCAAAGCTGTCTGCTTTCAGAGCTTACAAACTATCTCTCACTCTTGACATAGGGTGTTTGGGGAGGGTTAAAGGACTGACCAAAGCTTTTTGAGTTACTATGGCTACCTAATTAAGAACTTATGAATTTCAGTAAATTTCAAAACAAAAAAAAAACCGAAAAAAACTGGCAAGGAAATTTTCTTTTTTTCATTTCTATTCACAAACAGACTAAAAATACACATGGAAGGGATTTTCCATTGACGATCTGCTTTCGACTTGGGCATTTTGCTTTCATTCTATGATGGAGGGTCAAGGGGAGCAATGAAGTATTGAACTAGGTTGTTGCTAAAGTTAAGGAGAGGCTGGAAGTATGAGATAAAGGAGAAGAAAACAGAACAAGGATTTCTAGGCTTAAGGGTGTAACTGAAAAAAAAATCTGCCTCACCAGGGTTACCTTCAGGTAGGCACACAGACTTTTCTCCTCTGCAAAGAAGTCAAAAAAGGTTTGTAAAGCCCCTTTACGGCAGGTGAGGCCAGCATTGCCATTGTCTTGAATGGAATTATTGCCTGGAGTTCAAGGGGATTTTCTTCCTTAGAAAGGAGACTTCATCTAATGTTTCTCACATATCAAAGGTGTTCATACTAGCCTGGCATCGGATTCAAGGAGATTCCCTGTAGTCTTCTCAAGGTGACAAGTTATCGAATGATAATCTCATTTCGGAGGCTTCCGGGGAGTTTGTGGCTCAGAGCCCACAACCGTTTCCTGATCGTCCTGGGGTTCACTGCCTCAAGACTGGACACACTTATTTGACTTTATCTCCAAATCAACTCTTTTAAAACCAAGTGCTCAGTTCGCCTGGCTTTCAAAGAGAGTGCAGGCACAGGTACAGTCCTGCTTTCTCAGTCCATTTTTATCCCAGAAAAGTAGGTACACTTGTAGTCCATGGCAAAGCGTGTACCTACTTTTCTGGGATAAAAATCAGCAGTAATTACCTAATCGCTACCACTAGTGTCATTCTTCTCTCTCCTGGGGCTGAAATTTGAACTTTTCTGTTTCTAGGCAGAGAAGTACACCACCACGAGCTGACCTTTTCAGAGCACCATGACAAATGACATATGCTGGGCCTTTCTGTAAAATCAATAGACACCAATGCTGGTTGGGGGCTTCTCTACCATCTTGGCCAATCACTGAGAGGCATTGGACAGGATTCTATA
>NW_011888842.1:1611772-1615004 GCF_000151845.1 Pteropus vampyrus
GCCGCCTGGCTTTACGATTTCGAACTGTGTTTTGTGTGTTCAAGATTCTGTTGTGATGTCTTGGTGGCTGAGAGAGCAATATGGTGAGTCTTGCACCCTCCACTCCTATTTCAACCCAACCACCCTTGCAGTTACTTGTCATATATTGGGGTTTTTCCCTCAGTTTCATTTAATACATAATTTCATTGCTAAAATATTTGAAATGTTCTGTCTCAGAACATTAATCTTGGGAAAGTTTTTGCAAATCGATAAGCAATAAAACCAAGAAAAGCCACCATTTATTGAGCTCTTATTATGTACCAGGTACTGTGCCAAGAGTTTGGCATATATTATCTCATTTGAGTGTCACAAGAGCCCAATGAGATCATCTTCTTTATATGAATGACGAAGCTGAGGGTTAAAAGATTGGTAACTTCTTGGGGCTTGGAGAGACAGTGGAAGATGAGATAGGGAAGCTAGGTTTTTTTAAATAAAGTATAAAAAAAACAAAAACCTTTAACAACTTTAGAGTTTGGCAGCATCCCTTTCAATCTTTATCCAATTCACAATTTTTGAGCAAATCAGAATACTCATATTATGCACCCTTTTATTCTCCCAAACACCCTCACCTCCCTCCAAAGCACAGGGTCACAGCACACTCACATCTAGTACAAAAGGCTCAGATGCACCCTATGCTATCAAACTTTCCACGGGTTTCTTTAGCACTGAACGAATCTCTCCCCAGTCCTGAGCTGGGCTTGTAGGACAAGCTGGAAAGCTGGCTGCAGTGGGCAGCAGGTTTTATTTCTAAAGCACATATGGGAAAGCTCTATAAAAAGAGGGGAAAGGTCCACAAAAACATGAGAAAGAGGCATTCATTCTTCAAGGGGGGTTCCGTCCTGCTCTCCCCTTGGACGGAAAGCTTTTCCAAAGAGTCTTCCGGCAGCATTCTACTTTCTAGCTGACAACTTTAGAATCTGCAAATACCCAAATTCAAACCCTCATGCATTCTGGAATCAGAACCTGACATTTATATCCAGCCCCAGGCAGCTCCCTTTTCTCCCAACCTGTGCCAACACAACCTCCTGCTTGTAAAATACAGCCAAGTCTCTGACCTGCCAACCTAGGGAGACACCCTTAGCGCTGGCAAGATAAAAACAAAGGGAGTGCGGACAGGCGGGTGGGGATCGCACAAGGAACAATCCAAGGATGGCTAAGTGCCTCTTTAAATGTCCAAGGTGATGGCAGTTTTTGGCAATGACAATGATTATCCAAACTTCCAGGTACTGAGCACTCACTCATTTCCTCTTCACAGTGACAACAGACCTTACTATGCCCATTTTAGAGAGTGGAAAGTGAGGCTCAAAGAGGTTATGTATTTTCATCAGGGTCACATGTGTGGTGGTGGCGGCAGGGACAATAAAGAGATCCCCACCTTCAAAACCTGAGCTCTTTATCATAACCCTTATAACACTGATGGGCGAAAGGAACCCCTGTGCTTTTTCAGTCAGCCCAGAGAGGTAGTACTCATATCCCAGGGAGAAATTGCTTCTCAGGGCTTTCTGTGATGAGAGGTGAGGAGGGAGAGGTGATTTTAGAAAGAGATGGGATACTACTGGCTCTAAGCGACCCATACATGCTCAGGTACCCAGCCCCAGGATGGGTGAATCAGGAGGTATCCACAGAAAGTTCCCCCGTGCTTCAGAATGAAAACTGGTGTTCACCACTCCCATCTTGTCATCTATAGCTGTTCATCAGGCCCTAGAAGACACCTTCTCTCTCTTGTCCCCAGCCCTCATCCCTTTCCACGTCTGACCAAAGGGTGGATGTGGAATGAGGGGTTGGATACAAAACTGTAAGCTTGTAAGGTAAGGGCTGTTTAGATGTAAAATTTTATTGTTCTCTCTAGATGATCCTTTAACATAATCTCCCTCTATCTCTTCCCAGAGTAAGGCTATGAGCAAACTCTACTTTCAAACTCTACTTCCCTAACCTTCACAAAAATATTCACAGGTGAATCAGCCAGGAAGAGAAAATTCTTACTTTTCCTCTGAAGAACAGCATATTAAAAACAAAAACAAAAACAAAAAACGAAAAAACAAAAAACTTTTACAAGAAGTTCCTTCCTATTCAAAGAACTGAAACAAACAGACAAAAACCTATCAGATTAGAAGTGGGCAAATAGAAAACAGTCAAGGTGCACCCAGGTCCTAACAAACATCCCGTTTTGCTAGCGGCGAAGACAAAGCAAAAGTTTTATAATTATGTAAACACAACCCACTCGGTACCAGGAATGAAAACAGTGTATCACAAGGATCTTTGGTGATGGAGGTAAAACAGACTTACCTTTCTGGAGTTGGGAGACCTAGATCCTTGAATGAACCAGCTCCACGGACTAAGTACCTGGATGTGAGCGGCAGCGGGGCTCACACGCGCGAGGCCCCCCAGGGTCACCCCACCAGGAGCTGTCTTTGTATGGAGAGGCGGGTGTATGTCTGCGCGGGAGCGCGTGTGACAGTAGGCAGGCTGTGGCCAGTGCAGCCAGCTTTGGCTGGCTTATATAGTGAGCTCCTTCCTCTGAAATGGGACGCCTCGCCTCCAGACATCCTTTCCCACTTTTTCGGTTGGCGAATTAAAGGAACAGCCCTCCCAGAGGAGGAACGGGGTTAGCTCATGAAAGACGCACTCACTCCCTGCTCCCTGCCAGGAAAAGAACCCATTTGCATACAATTTATGGCGAAAGGAGGAATTCCTGCTTCCCTTCCTCCAGCCCCCTACGCAGAGCAGCTGTTAGCGAAGTGTGATTTTTGCTTTGCTCCCCAAATGGATTTTCTAATTGTGAGACAGAAGCCCGGGGAGGGAGAGGGAGCGGGATCCGCGGGGTCTGGCTCTGCACCTCCTGCAGGCTGGAAATGAGAGCAGCAGCCGGCTGCCTGGGCTCTGGGCAGCAGCTGCTCAGGGCACCTCTGAGAAAGCACATGGGCTGAGCCCAGTTCCTGGAAAGAGGAGATAAAGCCCTTCAAAAGCCTGGGGAATTTTGGGTTTCTCTGGGCCAGAAGAGAGATAACCCAGGATTAGTTCTCAGCAGGTGGGGTCAGTACTGGGAGCACAGATCAGTCTGTCTTCTCCCCTGAGGGAGACAGCTATGCCCAGCTGCCTGGGGGCCTCATTGTCCCAGCAAGCAGTATTTTGTAGGAGAGCTGCTTTTTGACACGGTTCACCCCCTCCCTGTGCCTGGTCCTGTCTTCTAAGC
>NW_011888842.1:1615054-1621529 GCF_000151845.1 Pteropus vampyrus
AGTGACAACAGACCTTACTATGCCCATTTTAGAGAGTGGAAAGTGAGGCTCAAAGAGGTTATGTATTTTCATCAGGGTCACATGTGTGGTGGTGGCGGCAGGGACAATAAAGAGATCCCCACCTTCAAAACCTGAGCTCTTTATCATAACCCTTATAACACTGATGGGCGAAAGGAACCCCTGTGCTTTTTCAGTCAGCCCAGAGAGGTAGTACTCATATCCCAGGGAGAAATTGCTTCTCAGGGCTTTCTGTGATGAGAGGTGAGGAGGGAGAGGTGATTTTAGAAAGAGATGGGATACTACTGGCTCTAAGCGACCCATACATGCTCAGGTACCCAGCCCCAGGATGGGTGAATCAGGAGGTATCCACAGAAAGTTCCCCCGTGCTTCAGAATGAAAACTGGTGTTCACCACTCCCATCTTGTCATCTATAGCTGTTCATCAGGCCCTAGAAGACACCTTCTCTCTCTTGTCCCCAGCCCTCATCCCTTTCCACGTCTGACCAAAGGGTGGATGTGGAATGAGGGGTTGGATACAAAACTGTAAGCTTGTAAGGTAAGGGCTGTTTAGATGTAAAATTTTATTGTTCTCTCTAGATGATCCTTTAACATAATCTCCCTCTATCTCTTCCCAGAGTAAGGCTATGAGCAAACTCTACTTTCAAACTCTACTTCCCTAACCTTCACAAAAATATTCACAGGTGAATCAGCCAGGAAGAGAAAATTCTTACTTTTCCTCTGAAGAACAGCATATTAAAAACAAAAACAAAAACAAAAAACGAAAAAACAAAAAACTTTTACAAGAAGTTCCTTCCTATTCAAAGAACTGAAACAAACAGACAAAAACCTATCAGATTAGAAGTGGGCAAATAGAAAACAGTCAAGGTGCACCCAGGTCCTAACAAACATCCCGTTTTGCTAGCGGCGAAGACAAAGCAAAAGTTTTATAATTATGTAAACACAACCCACTCGGTACCAGGAATGAAAACAGTGTATCACAAGGATCTTTGGTGATGGAGGTAAAACAGACTTACCTTTCTGGAGTTGGGAGACCTAGATCCTTGAATGAACCAGCTCCACGGACTAAGTACCTGGATGTGAGCGGCAGCGGGGCTCACACGCGCGAGGCCCCCCAGGGTCACCCCACCAGGAGCTGTCTTTGTATGGAGAGGCGGGTGTATGTCTGCGCGGGAGCGCGTGTGACAGTAGGCAGGCTGTGGCCAGTGCAGCCAGCTTTGGCTGGCTTATATAGTGAGCTCCTTCCTCTGAAATGGGACGCCTCGCCTCCAGACATCCTTTCCCACTTTTTCGGTTGGCGAATTAAAGGAACAGCCCTCCCAGAGGAGGAACGGGGTTAGCTCATGAAAGACGCACTCACTCCCTGCTCCCTGCCAGGAAAAGAACCCATTTGCATACAATTTATGGCGAAAGGAGGAATTCCTGCTTCCCTTCCTCCAGCCCCCTACGCAGAGCAGCTGTTAGCGAAGTGTGATTTTTGCTTTGCTCCCCAAATGGATTTTCTAATTGTGAGACAGAAGCCCGGGGAGGGAGAGGGAGCGGGATCCGCGGGGTCTGGCTCTGCACCTCCTGCAGGCTGGAAATGAGAGCAGCAGCCGGCTGCCTGGGCTCTGGGCAGCAGCTGCTCAGGGCACCTCTGAGAAAGCACATGGGCTGAGCCCAGTTCCTGGAAAGAGGAGATAAAGCCCTTCAAAAGCCTGGGGAATTTTGGGTTTCTCTGGGCCAGAAGAGAGATAACCCAGGATTAGTTCTCAGCAGGTGGGGTCAGTACTGGGAGCACAGATCAGTCTGTCTTCTCCCCTGAGGGAGACAGCTATGCCCAGCTGCCTGGGGGCCTCATTGTCCCAGCAAGCAGTATTTTGTAGGAGAGCTGCTTTTTGACACGGTTCACCCCCTCCCTGTGCCTGGTCCTGTCTTCTAAGCTGCATCTCCTGGGGAAAGTTCTCTGAAGTTTATTCTCAGTGCTGAAAGGTGATCACTCCAAGAAAAATATAAAAAGGTATATCAGAGAGGAAAAAAATTCTCTCTAACCTTCTAGGTTCTTTTGGCTGGTCTAAGAATTAAACTGACATGAGATAGGTTAACAGGAGAAAATTATTTAATTTTGTATGTCTGGGGGCTCCATAAGAATATGAGGCCCACAGATGAGCAGGCATTGGGGCTTATATGCCATAGAGAACTAAGGAGGGGAGGGGGGCAGGAGTGGGGCTTCAAAGAGCAGGAAGGCAATTGAAGTAGAGCTGGAAAAACAAATGTTTGGTAAACAAATGTTCTGCTGGGCCCTGCAGAGACAGTGGGACACTGGAGAGGACTTCTGTTTCCAAGGCCTGCCCCCATATTCTTTGTAGATATCTCTGGTGATAGTGCTCATCCTGAGCCAGGTTCTTTATCTAAATTCTGGGCAGTTAAGAGGGAGGGGGAAAAAAAAAAAAGACCTTTCCTGAGTCTTTGGTTTCTTAAAAATAATCAACCTAAAATATCATCATACCAAAAAGACATTTTGGGGTGGCAAAATCCTGTTCCTCTCCAATAACAACTTAATCTTCGAGACATAAGCTGTGCCTTTGCTCTCCAGCCTGCTGTGGATTCTTTCCAAGCTCTGAGTCATATGTTAGTTTGGTGGTTAGCGTGCACTGAGTATCCTCTGAGTATCCTCAGGGCACACGCAGGCATTTGAGGGAGTGGGGAGGGAGCGAGGGCACGGCACCCATGCTTGAGCTTGTCATAGCACATAGTAACTATGATGATGGAAGAAAATGAGACATCATGTAGCCTGCAGCTGCTGTTGGGCCCTCTTTGTTAAGTCTATCTTAGGTGCTGTACAAGGCACTTTATGGACATGGTTTTATTACATCCTTGCAACCGCCATCTGCGGTAGGCACAAGGGCTGTCCCCTTTTCACAGATGAAGAAACTGAGGTTCAGAGAAGTAAAGTAACTAAGGGAATTCACCTGGGAAGCACTGAGATGATCAAACTGGGCTTCATAATTCTTGATATCACATGTTACTGCTCAGGAAGTTTGTAAGATGATATTTAAATGATGTTTTATGCCCTATTAGATTATAACACTGCTTGTATAAAAATCACTGCCACGTTTGAATACGGAAGATATGTTTCTTTGTTCCTTAGTGCTATTTAGAGACCCTTTTTTTTTTTATTAACTACTAACAGAGATTTCAATTATCCACCTGTTTTCAACACTGAATGATACCATTCCCACACTTGTTATCATTATTGCTGTGGGCCTCAGTTTCCCCATCTGAAAACAATGGGACAAGATTAGGCCATCCATATGGCTGCTCTGGCTCTGGAATCCTAGGGTTCTCTGTTTAAGTGACCGTCCCAGACAGCAAGAAAGCCCATAAATAGTCATGTCATAAAACAGCTCATTTGAACTTTTGAACCATTTTGGCTAATTCAATTGTTAGTTGTTCTGTAAGTTTTTAATTCTGTGTTTTAGCCAAAACATATTGCAGTGGCATGAGGCCATGTCTTTCAACCAGTAGTGAATGCTTCCATGCCTCTTGGCTTTTCAAAGTCTACCAAGTTTATCTTCTGGGTTAGGGAATAAAATATTACAAGAGTATACAATTCATGCCATAAGGCATATAAACTACATTTACACATAATATGTAATGAATCTATATTTACATTTATATGTGTTTTGAATGAGACAAGACAGTATGCTGGAAAACTGGGTGATAAATACGGCTTCTTTTGGGAATGTTCCACACCCGACACCCCCTGTAGTAACCCACAATCACTGATTAGGGCCTACTACAAGTACCATAGCCAATGACAGGGAAAACAAAGCCAAATATGACCAGGCTGGCCCCTGAGGCTGGAAACAGGCCAGTGGAGCAAACAAACAAGAATATTACTAAGCATGAAGTTAACTATCATAGAAGTATGTTTCAATAACGTAACAGATGACTAGGTTTATTTATGTATCTTTGAAATAGACTACTGGTGAAAAGAGTTTTCTCCAAAACCTATGTGGCATCTTAAGTCATTCCCTGGCTTTTGAGTAAGGGGGCCCTAGACAAGGACTTGTTTCCATCCATCTCTGGACCTTTTGCAGCCTCTGTTCCAGGCAAATGGGTCTGCATCCATCATGTGTTCTCTAATACCTGGAACTTCGCTAATGTTGTGCTCTACCTGGAATCCTCACCTCCACTTCCTCACATCACTTATCATCCCATTCGGATCTAATATAACCATGGAGCTTCCTAGGTTTTTTCCACAAGAAAAGCTTCCATGCACCACAGCATTTTGTAATTCTGTGAGGATAGTCATTGCCTCCACATGGTATAGCTACGCACACGTATGTCTCGTTTTTCCTCCTACTTTCTTGGCTTCCAGAGGGCAGTGACCATGCCTGCTCTTTCTGTGGCTAGCAACAAGCCTTGGGTATCGTGAATGTTTGTTGAATGAATGAAGTAATGGAAGAACAAATGATTGTTTGACATGCTGTGCTTTACAATTGAATCCTTTCTTTTTTACCCGTAGAATGTAAGAGGGAAATTAGATCATTGTATCCAGCACATCCATTGCACAGATGAGGAAAGGGAACCCAGAGAGGAGAAATGACTTACTCAAGACCACCGTCAGTTGGCCATCACAGTCAGAACTGAGAAACCAAGCCACTCCAGACATTACAGCAGAGGATGTTCATGGGGTTAATAACCAGTCCTTCTATTTGGCAGAGGCTGCGCGTCTTGCCTTCCGATCTCTTACCATTTCATTCTTCTCAGTACTGTAATAGCTATTTTTTTCCACGTGAGAGGGCAAAGTAAATGCTTGTAAACACCACCTCTGCACAGAGTTCTCAGCCAAAAACTGATTTTGTTGTTGCTTGTTTGCAATCATCATCCACAAGTTGCTGGTGGAGGCTGTGGTTTGGAGGCCAGAGAAACGTTGGGGTTCACTTCAGGTGAGATCATTCTCATTTCCATAAAGGTGTGTTAAATGTAATACACTCTTTTCACAGCTAGATCAGCCAATGAGTGGCGTATTGGTGAGGACTAGCACTATCTGAGGGAGCTGAGTGTCCATTTCTTTGAGAAGTTTGTCACTCACTTCCCATGGGACCCCTTCTTTTCCCCTTCCTGCTTACCTACTCCCTCACTGTTCCCAACCTCCTCTTCTTCTTCTTGGAACTCATCTTGTGCTAACTCTCATCCAAAAGTCCCATGTGACCGTATTTTCTAGAAATCTCTCCCAAAGAAACAAAGGAGCTCTGGTTCCACACGATAAGCTAGTCATTTAATTAGATGCATTTTTTAGAGTCAAGGTTCCCCAACTTGCTGTCTGCAAGTCTTTGTTCAGTGCTCTTCTCCATCTCTTCTCACTTTTCCTTGGACAACAAGGACGAAAAACCTCAAAGACATTATTGGTCACTGAATGAGTAGCGAGATCTAGGAGAGAGAGCTTCCCTGCCTGAGGAATAGTGCACATCAGTTGCATGATTAACCAATGAGTGGTTTTCTGGTCAGTGGAGTGACAAGAGCTAAGGTTTAGAGTGGGTGTGAGTCATGATGCTGCGTCAGCATACTGTGCGACTTCGCTCAAATCCCTTCCCTCCATTGACTCTCAATGTCATGGTTACCCAATCCCCAAGGATCTTAGCAACTTAAACATTTTAAGTAAAAACTTCAAAGAAATAATTCAGAGGCCTCTGAACCTTTGCACATTTAATACCTTGTCCTTAAAATAACCCTCTTCCCACTTTATCCGCATGGTGAATTCCTATATTATTTTTCAAGATTTACTTCTAAGTTTCTGTGATCTTATATTCAGGGAGAAGGGCTCCTTCTCCATGCTCATCCAAACTTTTAATTTTTCATTTTTAGCACATTGCATAAATTTCTTGTTTACCCCATTAGACCACAAACACTTTGAGGGTAGGCATCAGCTTACTCACAGATGTGTTTGTAGTCAGCATCTGTTAATGACTGGTGCCTATGCTTTGCCACTTGTTAATTATTTTGAACATCATTCTGCATATCATGGTTTTAAAATTTCATAGATCTATGGTAGATTTTGGAGGTAAACAATAAAACTTTCTCGAAATGATTTATTAGATGATGAGAGTCTCTATCGTTATCACTGATTTACTCATTCATGTTCCAGCAGAACTGTGGGAGCTCCTTGAGGACAAGCTCTTTGCTTTCTATCCCCAAACACTTGGAAGTCAATTAATGTTCCCATGAAATGACTGACCAACTGATTGGCTTAGTGATGGAAAAGGTAGAAAAGGCATAAAATTGGCACAAGTAGTTTTGGGTTTAATCATTTTGACCATTTACAAGGTAAATTACTTTGAGAAAGTCATGTTCCTTCTCTGAAATTCAGATTTCTCTTAGTGAGACAGATAAGAACCCCTGTTAAGTGCTGCCCAGGACTGGCATGAAGGCCATGCAGGAGAGTGGGAGAGAACGTGCTCAGTAAACTTGAC
>NW_011888842.1:1621579-1634558 GCF_000151845.1 Pteropus vampyrus
GCGTCTTGCCTTCCGATCTCTTACCATTTCATTCTTCTCAGTACTGTAATAGCTATTTTTTTCCACGTGAGAGGGCAAAGTAAATGCTTGTAAACACCACCTCTGCACAGAGTTCTCAGCCAAAAACTGATTTTGTTGTTGCTTGTTTGCAATCATCATCCACAAGTTGCTGGTGGAGGCTGTGGTTTGGAGGCCAGAGAAACGTTGGGGTTCACTTCAGGTGAGATCATTCTCATTTCCATAAAGGTGTGTTAAATGTAATACACTCTTTTCACAGCTAGATCAGCCAATGAGTGGCGTATTGGTGAGGACTAGCACTATCTGAGGGAGCTGAGTGTCCATTTCTTTGAGAAGTTTGTCACTCACTTCCCATGGGACCCCTTCTTTTCCCCTTCCTGCTTACCTACTCCCTCACTGTTCCCAACCTCCTCTTCTTCTTCTTGGAACTCATCTTGTGCTAACTCTCATCCAAAAGTCCCATGTGACCGTATTTTCTAGAAATCTCTCCCAAAGAAACAAAGGAGCTCTGGTTCCACACGATAAGCTAGTCATTTAATTAGATGCATTTTTTAGAGTCAAGGTTCCCCAACTTGCTGTCTGCAAGTCTTTGTTCAGTGCTCTTCTCCATCTCTTCTCACTTTTCCTTGGACAACAAGGACGAAAAACCTCAAAGACATTATTGGTCACTGAATGAGTAGCGAGATCTAGGAGAGAGAGCTTCCCTGCCTGAGGAATAGTGCACATCAGTTGCATGATTAACCAATGAGTGGTTTTCTGGTCAGTGGAGTGACAAGAGCTAAGGTTTAGAGTGGGTGTGAGTCATGATGCTGCGTCAGCATACTGTGCGACTTCGCTCAAATCCCTTCCCTCCATTGACTCTCAATGTCATGGTTACCCAATCCCCAAGGATCTTAGCAACTTAAACATTTTAAGTAAAAACTTCAAAGAAATAATTCAGAGGCCTCTGAACCTTTGCACATTTAATACCTTGTCCTTAAAATAACCCTCTTCCCACTTTATCCGCATGGTGAATTCCTATATTATTTTTCAAGATTTACTTCTAAGTTTCTGTGATCTTATATTCAGGGAGAAGGGCTCCTTCTCCATGCTCATCCAAACTTTTAATTTTTCATTTTTAGCACATTGCATAAATTTCTTGTTTACCCCATTAGACCACAAACACTTTGAGGGTAGGCATCAGCTTACTCACAGATGTGTTTGTAGTCAGCATCTGTTAATGACTGGTGCCTATGCTTTGCCACTTGTTAATTATTTTGAACATCATTCTGCATATCATGGTTTTAAAATTTCATAGATCTATGGTAGATTTTGGAGGTAAACAATAAAACTTTCTCGAAATGATTTATTAGATGATGAGAGTCTCTATCGTTATCACTGATTTACTCATTCATGTTCCAGCAGAACTGTGGGAGCTCCTTGAGGACAAGCTCTTTGCTTTCTATCCCCAAACACTTGGAAGTCAATTAATGTTCCCATGAAATGACTGACCAACTGATTGGCTTAGTGATGGAAAAGGTAGAAAAGGCATAAAATTGGCACAAGTAGTTTTGGGTTTAATCATTTTGACCATTTACAAGGTAAATTACTTTGAGAAAGTCATGTTCCTTCTCTGAAATTCAGATTTCTCTTAGTGAGACAGATAAGAACCCCTGTTAAGTGCTGCCCAGGACTGGCATGAAGGCCATGCAGGAGAGTGGGAGAGAACGTGCTCAGTAAACTTGACACCCTATGCAGATTTTCAAAATGATAACTGATGATTCTCCCCGACCCCCAGTTTCAGCTGAAAGCTCACACTTTGCCTAGCTGTACTGTGCTTATGAAAGCATGAGTCCCAGCTTCTGTTTAAAGTATTTCTGGGCTCTGCAAGGGTGACAGGGGAAAGAAGGAAGTTGAAGCCACCTGGCGCTGTCTTGTCTGCTAACACTTTCTAAAGACTGCATCCTATCTAGATGCCAAAGGAGAAGAGGAAGAATTCAAAAGACTAGCATTGACCAACGCTGTTAGAAGCTCTGGAGCTGTATATTTCCTACAGAGGGTTGGGGAGGTGGATTTGGTCATTTTCACTGGTCCATAGTGATGAATATAAGTGAACCAAACCATCTTGGGTTTAATGCAGGTCACAGAGGAAGACACACAGCTTTGAAGCCAATGCAGATTAAATTTCTTTGACTGATTTGCCACAGCTGAGTTGGATACTTGTGAAGAAGTATAATCTATCCCTTTTCCTGATTTCTCTCCTTTGTTTTTCTTAGATTTCTCTTGTGGACAATGATAGATAGCAGTGGCTCACATTCAGTAGTTCCTGTGACATAGACACTATTTAAGTAGTTTGCAAGCATTGAGTTGGGTAGATATTACTATTATTTCCATTTTTCAAATGGGGGTGTGAGGTATAGGGAGGCTAAGTAAATTGTCCAAGAGACATGCTTCATAAATGGCGGCAAGAGGACTCGAACCCAGGTTGTAAACTCTAGCCCCAACTTCCTGTTATTAGGAACCCAGGTTGTAGACTCTAGCCTCAACTTCCTGTTATTAGGGGTGCTTTCTTATGTATTTAATTCAACAATTACCCAAAGGCAAAGATGACATTTTTGGACTCAGACCCCTGTGAGTGATTGTGGAGTTTGTGCATAATGATCTAATGAGGCAAGAGGACTTTGGTTGTTTCTTTGGGTGCTATGGCCGCAGGGTCCGTGGAAAAGTCCACATCTCTAATGCTGGAATTGTGACTGTATCTGACATAGGTTTGGTCCCCATCCTAATTCAATTACTAACTAGTTATGAAAAGGGGGGGCCCTTAGGCAAATTACTTACTTTCTGTGTTATCAGTCCCATTTCACTTGTAAAATGGGTACATTAGTACTTCTTGGAGTATTCTCAGGATTAAAGGTAATACACTTAGTCAAATGTTTATGCCTGCCACATCTTAAGTAATCTCCGAATGGTGGCTACTGGTTATTATAGGCAAGCTATTTTTTTTACTCTGGGCATTTATTTTCTCATGTTTAAATGATGGAAAAGAGATAATCTCAAATGTTCCAGAAATATGCTCCCCCAAATAAGAAGGGTTAATAAAAAATGTATAAGCAAATAAATATATAGCTCCTTTTGTTACAGGCCATGACATTCCCAGGTGGACCAAACTGAGTGTACTGCTTGCTCTATTTTCTCAAACACTCTTCATAAATCTCCCCTCCATCCTTGTATGCACCTGATGCAAAACACACACACACACACACACACACACACACACACATACACACTGACATAAGTTTATTGAAATGTGCATTTTCCTAAGGGGATGTTTAGTGTTGGTCTGAGAGTCTATTTATTTTGGAGAAAATGTATTAATCCCCTTTGAAAAGTGGAACTACATTTGCCTATATGTTCAATGGTGGACTTTAAGAGCCCTGTTTCTCCCACTGTTTTCCAAGTCCTTATATATTCCGTTTCTTCAGGCGATGCTCAAAATCCCTCCCTTATTCAGTCAGCTGGATAGTAACACTTGCCTTAGAGCTGGAAGCTCCTCCAGCAGGGCTTAGAGGTTGATGGCCTGGTACATAGAGACATGAGGATCACTTTCCTCCCTGGAGAGTACTTCTGGGCTGGCCTTGATCCTGAGCTGGTCTTGCTACTCCTTCCTTACCCCACAGTCTTCCAATAGCGGGAGTGGTGGTGAATATACCACTTATAGTTGCTCATAACGTTACAAAGCATTAAAATTATTTCAGTCCTCATACCCTAGGGTATGCCCATATTACAGGTGAGGAAACTGAGGTGAGGTGAGGTCAAGAGACTTGTTTAAAGTCGCATGGCCAGTGTGTGGTGTGGCAGAAAGTCTCCTGTAAAATACCGGGCTCTTTGGTTTCCACTGCAGAAACCGTATATAGTCTTACGGATACAATGGTATAATAGAAGAAGCCTGTGATTTGAAACTAGACAGACTTGGGTTTAGTCCTAGCAATGCCATTTATAAGTGTGTGACATGTTTCAAATTCCTTCACTCCTTGAGCCCCATCTGTGTTATTGTCTATAAAATGAAAGCGAGGAGACTCACTTCATAGAGTTGACAGCGCTATGGTAGACTGAATAACACGCTCCCTCCGCCACACCCCCTCACCCCGCGAGCTAGCCACAGCCCAATTTCCCAGAACCTGTGAATACCTTATATGGCAAAAGAGATTTTTCAGACGTGATTAAGTTAAGATTTGTGATGTGAGGAGATTATCCTGGATACAACCACAAGTGACCTTATAAGAAGGAGGCAGAGGGAGACGTGACTATAGGAGAGGAGAAAGAGCTGTGACCAGGGAACAGAGATTGAAGTAAAGTGGCCACAAGCCAAGGAATGCTGGCAGTTACTAGAAGCCGAAAGAGGCAAAGAACAGATTCTTCCCTCAAGTCTTCAGAAGGAACCAGCCCTATGGACAACTTGGTTTTAGCCCCCCAAAAAACTCATCACAGACTCTGCCCTCCTGAAAGGTAAGAGAATAAATTTCTGCTGTTTGAAGCCACTGAATTTGTGGTAATGTGTTACAGGAGCCACGGGAAACTAATACAAGTTAAAAATGAGATGTTGTCTGTCTGTCTTGTGTATAATAGGACCTTAAAAATGGTAATTTTATCTCATTAGATTTCCAGATGCCTTCTTGTTGTAGTTTGTTTAACATGACTTTTTAGGTATTGGCTGGAAGACAGAGAAAGAAAGAGAAATTGAAGGGAGCTGCACCTCCACCATTAGTCTGACACTTTTGAAGTGGCCTCTTGATGTGGGAGCTTTGCAGTGTTGAGTGATATAGCCCAGAATGAGGAGTAAAACTGGACTTAAACATTTCATCCTTATCATTCCAGAGTCAGCCTGACCCTAATAAGTGTCAGGCTTATCTGGGTAGCTGCTCATCTATAACTCTGAGAATTCATCCACAGCATATTTTGTCAAGTGAAAAACGCTAATTGATCATTGCACTCAAACGAGAGATAAGAAAAGGAGGCTCAGAGCCGTGGCTCGCTTTGCCCACCCACTGAAAATGGTCAGCTGGGGATGAAATCCTGATCTGCTTATTCTTGGAACAGTGTCGCTCATGGAGGAAGTAACTTCTCTAGATCACTGTGAGAGCCACGAAAAACAGAGTTGATTGCTTCAAAACTTTTCCACACAGATTGGGCTTTTCTGCGTAGACAGAAAAGACAAAAAGGTAACCAAGAAGAGCAAGTGGACACATGCCAAGGTCCCCACTCCTCACTGCTTCTGTGCAAGATCCACAAGTTCCATCTCCCTTTTCGGCTTTTCTTTGGTTTCCTTTTTTGTTCTGTGATCTCATCAGATAAAGCTGTGGTATTTGGAGATGGAAGAAGCCCCACAGTGAGACACCAAGAAAGTCTTTCAGACACTGTCTCAGAGAATGGTCTCTGTAGGGGAAGTTCAAAAACTTTCTAAATTCTTTGGAGCACCTGCCCAGGCCAGGATTGGACTCGACTTGCAGATGAATGGTATATAGGGAGTGAGTATAGATACATGACTCATGGTTTAAGGCAGATGATAGAAGATTTCCCCACAGTGAAAATACTTTATAAGGAAATTATAGTGAAGCCTTGATAATCCCCATGGACAGGAGGGGGTGGGGGCCAGGATGAATCAGTGAGACAGCTGCATTGTAGAAGATGAGCTGAGGGCTGCTCACTTTGAAGTATATTCTGCTAGTAACTCCTGTAAGCTAGTGTAGTATTGCCAATGAGAGCTCCTCTGGGAGCCTGGTTTAATGAGAAATTAGTTGGAAATGGTTACTTTTAAAGGAAGTGGAAGTACTTTAGCTCTTTAGCAAGTTGCAATTTTGTTTGCACAGTTAATCTAATAGGTGATTTATATGAAATTGCTGGTTTTCAACTACATTTGACCTATGTAAATGGCACTTATATATTCGTTTAAGTTAGTAAATTCCAACTTCTGTCACCAAAGCTGTTACAAAGATAAACTCCAGATCATACCTTGGCTAAATATAAAGTGGCTTGGCCATCTTGCAGTGGAAAGACCAGCCAGGTTGGTGTGGAGGAGGTTCTTTGTGAGGTAGGCCAGTCCTGCAGTTCTGGGAACAATGGGTGGACAATGGATTCCTGTTTCCCATCTGTGAGTATTCTATTGATATCAAAGCTATTTGTAGAATCTAGGTAGAGCAGGAAGATGCCCAATCAAGATGTCACAAGCTGGTGACTGTCATAGTACAAATTCAGGACATTGGAGGGGCTGGGAGATGAGCAGGGAGCACAGATAAAAGGCGTGGTGTTTGTGAGTCCACACCTAGGCAAGTATGTGAGTGGCTGGCTGCTTTCTAAGGGCCCTTCATATGGGAGAGGAATTTTACTTCTGCCACCGGGGATCTGCTATAAATTGCAAATGCTAATTTTTATTGAGCATTTTCAGTGTATTGAAACCCTTTTTTAGCGTATTACACATATTAACTTCATTTGATCTTCATAATTAATCTATGGATAGACACTCTTATTAACCTCAAACTGAGGCATCGGATGTGGAATTAGAATCCAGATCTCTTTTCATCTTGTGCAGGATCCTGTTCACCTTGTTTCTCTAAAGAGTGTATTTTACTGCTTCACTTTCCTTGCTGAAAAAACAGGAGAGAAGAAAGGAAAAGGGCATAGTAATATTTTCATTGACAAACTCACTCAACCGTTTCTTCATTTCTTCATTCCATGCATATGGATGGGATACACAGACTCTGTGCTAGCGGATATTGGGAGCACAGCTGCAAATATGACAGACACAGTCCCTTTCCTCTAGGGCAATGGTTCTCGACCAGGGGTGATTTTACCCTCCAGGGAATATTTGGCAATATTTCTCCATTTTGGTCATCACAATTTGAGGGATGCTTCTGGCATTAAGTGAGCAGAGCTGCTAAAAATCCATGGTGCATAGGATAGTCTCCCATAACAAAGAATTATTTGGCCCAAATGTCAATAGTGCTGCATTTGAATAATGCTTATTTAGTAAGTATGTAGGGACATGGGAATGATGACAACTGCCTAATATATAAGATCGCAACTTAGACCAAAAAATCACACTGTAACACTCTCGATCCTGGGCAGAACTAACTTAATAGACATACAATGGGAGTGTTGGAGACGGGGGAGAATTTGTAAGAGTTGTTTAGTGAGAAGTGAGGAAGAACAGCCTCTTCCAGGGCAGTGCTCCAGGAGGTGAGGAGACCTCACCTGGTTATGGCCGCACCTGAGCAGGCTCTGGGCCTTGTTAAGACACCATAGTTGGGTATTGAAGGAGCAGAGCCACTCACTTCTAGGGATGCAGGGTTGAACAATGAGGATATCTGCCACGGACAGAGAAGAATGTGGCTCGTAACTGGTTTCCAGATGTTTCGGGTCATGTAAGACTCTTGGACTCCTAAAAAAACCAGTAGGCAAAGGGAATAACTCCCCAACACAGTTTAGATTCAATTTTACTAATTATACAGCTACTTTTATTCTATTTTTATTTTAAAAAATTTTATCAATTACCAGTTACTTGGATGAGGACTTAGAACAGAATAGCATGGTTCACAGAAATAAAAAGAAAGAAATGAATGTTTCTTATCCTCTAATATGGTAGACTATTATACGCACTACGGGGCAATAAACATAAAGCTACCAGCTTATGGCTAGCCACAGAAAATGCTAGTTTCCTTCTTCCTTCCCATGGAGAATAATCGCAAATGAAGAAATAGATTTTCCTGTTTTCAGGGAAGTTGCATGATGGTTGGAGAGAGGAGACCTACAAGTATGCCAACTTTTCAATGCCTCAGCATTCTGCTTTGGAGGCCATCCTCTGGCTAGGAGGTACCTATGGCTTAATTAACTATTTTCTTTGTGTACAGATGGTCCCTTCTCCAAAGCTGCCAAGACCAGAGGCTGAAGAGTTTGTCTCTGAGCTTTCTCTGAGACTTCTGAGCCTTTTATGCTAACTCAAACAATCCAAGAGGAATATCAGGTTTCCTCTGGGTAACTGAGAAGGTTCCCTAATGTCTCAGTCATTCCCTAGGTGTTGAATGACCCAGCAGGATTTAAGTAGTACCTTGACCCAATAGTAAGTAGCCAGCATTTACTATGTGGCTGGCACATAATATGTACTCTATAGTTATTGGCTTGGTGAATGATTGAATCTAATCATCTTTGAAGTGCAAGTGTAGATATGAAAAATCTGGCTGACAATTTTTCCTTCTAAAAGTGGCCAATTTAATTCAGTACAGAATTATTATTGTCTAGAACAATAAAAATAACAACCTCAATCTTTCGCTCTGATTGGTGGCTGTTGTGTGAGCAGAACTGGCAGCTGTTAGAGTTACTAACTCCTAGAACTGATGAGTTGGAAGATATTAGAGAGATAATTTTTTCTGAGTTCGAATTTGGTCAACAAATGCCCTCTAAGGCAGCAATGTCTTTACTTTACAAATATTTATTGGACTTGGACATATATCATACCTTGGGTTCAGGTGATGGGATCAAGTCACAGGGATTATAAAGTGATTCATCAGCACTGAAGGAGTTTATAGCCCTATGGGGGAGATAGGCACAGAAACAGGTAATTACAAAACAATGTGATATGTGCCGTAGTGAAAGTCACTATAAGAGGGATCTGTATGATAGAGATGCAGAGGGATAGAGAATCTGTTTTTTCCATTGTTTGAATACTTTCAGTGTCAAGAAATTCATTACCTTAGAAAAATGCAGAGAGAAAGAGCTCATTACCATTTTATAGTCTCTCAACGTATTTTAGTGAGTTTCTACTATGTGCCTACTATGTCAGATGCTGGAGAGGCAACGAATAAAATAGGCACAGTCCCCACTCTCATAGAACTTTCAGACTCATGGATGAGACATTCATTAAACACATAGATACACAAATAAGCATATAATTACAAACAGTAATGAGTATGAGTATGAGTATGAGAAAAGTCAACTAGCTATGAGACACTCTACACTGGTTCCCAATACCTGGAGAGTGTTTCGATATCTATTTTGCTGAGGAGTTAGCTGAGGCTCCCAACTGTAAAGTGCTTTGCCCAAAGCCACATAGTTGGTAAGTGTCAGAGCTGCGATTAGAACCCAGAATCATCCAATGACAAGTACATGCATTCAACTCCAACTCCTCACCAAGAAGCCTTATGGGATATGGGCTGCCCCATTCAGGAATGGATGATTAAAAATGCAGTGATTTAAACATATCCTTGCTCTTCAGCATACTTTTTACTTTATCTGCCTTTAACACATACCACCAATTTAGGGGTTAATTGTGTACTATCTCATGTTGATTTAAAAATGTGGATTAGTCTTATTTAAGTAAAGACATGGAAAGTCTGATTTTTCCACTCACATCCACCCACCTTCTGTCTGCGCTGATGCTGAACGTAATTCTCATTAAATACTCATTGGTTTAAATCACAGACTTTGAAATTTTTATGTGTTGCATGCAGACTCCAAATAATGAACTAAGATAACCCAATAGCTCTGAGTTTGGACTTTAACTCCTGCAGACCCAAGTTCAAATCCCAACTTAGTTACATACAAGCTGTATGCTCCTGGGCAAGACTGTTCCCCTCCCTGAGCCTCAGTGTTCTCATCTGTGAAATGGGGATCAGAACACCTACATTCAAGTCTGGTGTTAGGAATCAGTGAGATAAAGTGCTTAGTATCGTGCATGCTTAGGACATAGAAAGTGCTAAATAGTTGGCAATTATTATTAGTTTTAAACTTTCCTCTTTATTAAACAAATTTCATCTGAACTATCAAATGAATCTACCTCCCCAGCTTTTAGTTCATTTCTAAAACTAGATATGGTGTTGGAATACTTACTGTGTTTTATTTTTGACCTGAATTCTTTCCCCTTGCCTTTAATACGAAGGGGTCTGATTTGTTTCACTCTCCAGTTTATGCCAGTGGTTCTCAACTGGGGGAGTTTTTGCCACCCAGGAGCATTTGGAAATGACTGGAGACATTTTTGGAGAGGGAGTGGTGATGGCAACTAGTGGGTTCAGAGGCCAGGGATGCTGTGGGATTTCCTACAACACACAGGACAGCCCCCTATAACAAAGATTCATCCAGCACAGATAGTGCCGATACTGAGAAACCATGGTTTATATCCTCCAGCAGCACGCACGCATGTGCATGCGCACACGCACGCACACACGCACACACAGACACACAAACACACCATGCTCATGCATGCTCACACACATGACAGCCCAAGTTCCCTGAAGCGTGGAGGGAGCAGTATGTGTGGACCTGAGCCCGGGTGAGCTCTGGGATGATGTCATGCTGGGGGAGACCCACGCAGGCCTGCGGTGAGACACATTACCCATGAGGGGGCTCACCATTTCCGTGTAGACCCTCACCTCGCCGCCGCCGCCTCATATCCTGCTCCGGTCCCTCCTGGGAATACAGGGAAACCTCGCAGCAGATGGGGTTTCGCTTAGTCACATTCTCTGTGGTCAGATCCGATTACATAGACAGCAGCTCTGGCTCCGAGGGACCCTCTGTTGCCTGGTGCTCTCTGGGCTGACCTTTCACCTTTCACAACCCAAATAGATCCCAAGACAGACAGGGAGAGGGCTTTGTTCTCAGTTCTGTCTATCAAAAGGAGGAAAGCAGAGAAATAGAAAAAAGCCAAATTTTTTCCGAGGGCAAAAATTTCTGTTGTGTATTTTTTGTGCTGATCATGTACTTTTGAAAAAGAAATATATAAATGATAGAAATCTTGAAGGTATTTGTATTTCAGATGAAAGAATAAGAATGGGTACTAATTATTGAGCAGTTCTAATATTCTAAATAGTGTGCATGTGTTTAACTGATATAATAAAGAGTGAGCAAAGCTGGCTCACACCAGGGCCAGAGCTACTAAGTGGCAAAGCCAAATTCCAACCCAGGTCTCACTTTCTTTGAGGTCTGAGTCTTATCCACTAAGCTGGATGCCTCTCGCTAGTGAGGAGAGAGCTCACAACAGAAAGCGTGACTAATCTAAGACCTCCCCGACACTGAGGAAGGATGGGAGGATCTAGGACTTCTCTGTTGGCATTGCTCGTTACCAAATGAGAAGAACAGGTGAAATTAGTTCCTAGTGCTGCCCATTTCCCAACCAAGCATGCGTTTCTCACCTGGCCATGCTGCTACTGACTTCTATCTCAAGCTGGCCAACTGATGAATAGTGGCATGAGATCAAGGGTGACACACGTGCAAGTAGAGGATATAGTTATTAGGGTAACAATAGCTGCTGTAATAGAAAAGACATAGACATTTTCAGTGGCTTAACAAAATGGAAATTAATATCTTTCTCAAGGGGTTGGCTCTCTTTCAAGCAGTGATAGAAGAATCTTTCCATCTGATGGCTCTATCATCTTGGCTTCCCTGGAAGCTTGGTTTACCAGTAAATCAGCAGAAGTGCGAAGGACCGAGGAGAAGTGCATGGGTGGGATTATGGACCAGACACAGGAGTGACATTTCATTGGCTAGAACGTGACCACATTTAATTGAAAGGAAATCTGGAAATATAGTTTATCTATGTGTCTTAGGAAGGCGAGGAAACGAATTTTACGAATAGCTAGAAGTCTCTGCCACAGTGGGGATCTCTGGGGCTTGTTCTTGAATTTGAAAGAGCTGGTCAGGAATGGGGGGTGAAATTTGGTATGTAACAGATCTGGCTCTGTTCGTCCGATCTCACCTTTCAATGGATAACTAATTCTTTCTGCATACAGATCTCCCTCCTGGTGACAACGATGGGCTAGGGACAAGGTAGTGAACAATAGTCTCCTGGGGACTAGACTAGGTCAACCAATCTGTAGGGCGAAAATAGAACTCTTTGAGAATAAGAGTCTGTTGGGCCCTCTTGCCTCTGTTCCATGTGAATCTGCCCATATTTTAAATAATTCATTGATTCATTTGTTCCATGACATTTATTTGCACAGACTATTTACAAGGCTAGGCAGAGGGGACCTACATAGCTAGTCCCTGCTCTTGAAGAGCTTATAGTCAAATGTGAAAAAGAGAGGAGGAACAGGGCTGTTATAATCTAACGGCATGAGTCCCATGACTGAGGTAGGTACATGTTATTTGAGAGCCATCTAACCTAGGCTAGAGGGAGGATTAGTTGATTTATCTCTACACTGAGTTTTGAAACATCCTCAAAGTAAAGCAGTTGGGGAAGGATGTTCCAGTGGAAGACACAGCATGTCAAAGGCAAGGAGGCATTGAAGAGCATACAGGAGCAGTTCAGGAGGGGTGGGGAAAGGATCAGTGAGAGGGAAATATGGCTGGACTAGATCATGATGGGTACTGTGTACTCAACTGAGGAACATGCATTTATTCAGCTTTTCTGATATTCCCAAAATGACAATGCCCACTTGAGAATAGAGAGTTTCACAGCACACAATAGCCCTTCCCATGGACGGCCTTGGTGAGAACTTGCAGCTTGTCCGCAGTGATTTGGGTGCCATCAACACCCCTGTGTGCATATCACTGGGTTAGGGACTTCCTCTAGTCATATGTGCAGCTGTAGTTCACATACAATCTCTGCTACACATTCTTGTCTGTTGCAGCAAAACTGTGTGCCTGAGAGGGCACTGGTTCTCTATCTACTTGGGTATCATTCTCTTTTCCCCAGAATCTCTTTGATAAAATTATGTCCTTCCTCTCTCCATCCCTGAGAAACTCATGGCAGTTTCCGTTCTTCAGAGAAGAAGAATGAGTCACCGAGTAGTCACTATACAGAGACTTAACACCCTCTAGCCATTAGTATTCGTGGAAGAGACAAATTACGAGAATGCGCTGGGAATTAGAATCTCCGTTTCTCGTTTTAATCTATTTTTGAATAGGAAGCAGAGCCACATGGAAAAGATTTGATAATGTTAACAAATGACACAACAGTAACTAACTGAGCCAGGAAGTGTTTCTTTCCACACTCAAG
>NW_011888842.1:1635618-1645457 GCF_000151845.1 Pteropus vampyrus
AGAGAGAGAGAGAGGGTGTGTGTTAGGGAGAAGAGTGGGAAAATGGTTCCCATTCAGTAGCCTGGGGCCCACTGAATTGGAAAATTTCCCCCAAAAGGAAACGTTACAGGAACTCTTCTTTTGCAGACTTTGGAGCAGACTCCTTTCTGTTTTTGGAAAAGCTGTGTGACAAATCCATCATGTTCTCATCCCCAGTGAGAAGGCCGGTTCGGACCTTTACCACTGCAGAGGGAGTTTGTTAGCCCGTTTCCCATCAGCTGGATGAGCTGGTTCCTCTGTGGGGGGATGTGGTCCCATGGAGATGGTGAAGCCATATTTACCATCCCTGAAAGAGAGAGCCTGGGAGGTGGCCCTAATGAGTTAATGACAATGTTCAAGTTTATTTAACTTTTGCAATCATGCCGTTTGCAGATATATAGCATTTATTATGAGAACATACTGAGTCCATTATGGGGTGAAGATGATAATCAGGATATTCATTCACTTATTTAATATGTAATTACTGATTACTTGCTCCGTATATAGCACTGTTCTGAACAGTGAGGAATTTAGATGTACCAGGGAACTTGCCCATAAGAAGCGTATAGCGCAGAAGAGAAGACAGACAAGTAAAGTGACAACTGTAATCCAGTGTGATAAGTGCCATCACAGAGTGAGTAAAGGACCTAGGTGGGCGGGAGTGAAGAAAAGGCTTGTTGGAGAGGGTTAAACCTGAACAGAATTTTGAATATGATTTGGAGTTATGGAGGAGAGGGCAGCAGGAGAGAGGCAGAAGGGTCTGTCCTTACCAGAGTGTGGAGGGGAGAAACAGCATGTTGAATTTTAGGAATGTTAGTGGAGGGACAGTGGGGGGACAGAGGGAGTGATAGGGGTTGGGCTGATGAGACAGGCAAGGGTGGTAGATTCTCGTTCTGGACCTTGAGAGCCATGTGAAAGATTCTGAATTTTACTCCTATAGGTAGGTGAAGAGAGGCCATTCCAGGGTGTCGGCAGAGCAGAAACCAGGATAGATTAATGCTTTAGAAATATCATCCTGGCTGCGGTGTGAGGCTGAGTTAAGAAGAAGGCAAATTGGAGTCAGACCAGTGAGAGGTTGTCATGGTCATTTAAGCAAGAGGTGACATTAGTTTGTACTAAGGTGGGAGCTGTGGGAATGGAGGGAAGTAAAAAGATTTTAATGACATTAAAGACAAGTTTGCCAGGGTTTGGCAATTGATTAGATGTGGGGATTGAGGTAGAAAGAAGCAGCCTTCTGGATGGGAGGCCCCATGGATGGAGAGGTCACTCACCGAAATGAAATTAAGGGAAGAATGACAGTGACCACCATTTTGACCTGGGAGTTCCAGCTCAGGGAGAGAGGCAAGAGTGGCAAAAGGTCTTCACAGTGAGCCCGGGCATAGCATGACACAGTGCCCATGTTTCATTCATCTATAGACCTGGCCTGTGAGCACATACACCTAGAACCCACTTACTTGAGATGGAGCCAAGGGGAGGCCAAATTCACGTCTAGAGGCATTCTCCCTGCTGGTTTGGTGTATGTTTATTCTCACAGTCCCTAACAGTGAGATAGTGATCATGATACTTACAGAGAGATGGTACTGCTTGGATTTGTAAATAGTCTAATTCTTGTTGCTATATGATTTGTTGCTATATGCTATAAGGCAAGTTCCTTAACCCATCTATGACTCAGTGTCCTCATTAATAAGCAGAGAATCATAGTTCCTTCTTGACAAATTTGTTGTAGAGAAAAAAAATGTGTAGACTCATATGTAAGGGAATAGGCACCTGATAAATATTGATCAGACATGAATAATTCTTACCTTATTCTTAGTTTATTTTCTCTTTTCCCCAGTATAAAACTTCCTGGATGCATCGTATGTCATGGATTCGAAGTCCTGCTCTTTTTGAGGAAAAAAAGGGCTGAGAAGCCAACTAAGGGTTTTTGTTTGTTTGTGTTTGTTTTTGTTTTTGTTTTCTCTTCCCTTCCCTTCCCTTCCCTTCCCTTTCCTTTCCTTTTCGAGAATCTGTTTGGATCCAGTGCTGGGCTAGATATTTTTCATATCTTCTAACCCATGGCCATCCAAAATTATGATCCTAAAATTTTGATCTAGTCACGGGGAAGCCCTTGCTCAAAGGAACAAGCTTAAATGTCAAATGCCTCAGCGAGGCTTTCGAGGCTTGTTATGACCTATGCATAACTTGCTTTTGCACTTTATCTCCTACCCCAACTTCCTAAATGCTGATTCTACCCTCTGCATTAGCCACAATATACCTTCCATCCTTCAACTGTCATGATCGTATGTGCTGCCATGTCAAAGTGTTTGCTGTGCCTTCTGCTAGGACTGCCCTTCATTCTCACTTCTTAATTAAGACCCTGCTCAGATAACACCACCTCTTGCAGAATTGATCGCCCTGTCTTCTCTGGTTTCTAGCACCTTGATAGTATTTCTAATATAGCACTTATTATAGAGTATCTTAATTATTTGTTCATAATTTTGTCTTTCCTTAGTAAACTTTAAGATCTTCAAGAGCAGAAACTGTGTCTTTCTGGCCTTCAAAATCCCAGATCCTAACCTGGAACGTGGCATAGAGTGGGTATTTAGGTAAAGCTTACTGAATGAGTCAATGGATAAATAAACCTCACTTAAAATTGAAGCAGCAGTAGGTAGACAGCATGTTTTTCCCCTCCTCCGACCACCTCCTTGCCTTCGCCCTAGCTCAGCAATCTGCTCGGAAAAGAGAGCATCTGGAATGGACCACAGAAGAAAAGAACAAAACATGATACGCGTATTTATTGCTTTGCTTGTGTTCCCCAGGCAAGACATTGATTCTAAGGCACTGGTATTATATATTGTAATTAAAAATTAGAGTTTTTTTTAATGTATCAATAAAGACCCAGGGTTTAAAAATCTTTCAATTTTCTAATGCACGTTACGTTATCCAGTTATAACGGGTAAAATGGGTCTAGGGGTAGGAATACTAGGCTAGAGTTGACAAGGAGGCCCAGATCTAGTCCAATCTCAGCCCAACTTGACGGATAACATTTATACTTAGAAAAATGTGCCATTTTTACTTCTTTTACATGGATTATTTCATCATTACTTTGAATTTCCTTGAGCACTTACCTTTTAATCTGTCCTGTTATACTTATTGAAGAGAATTCGCTGCGGAAAAACAGAGTAGTATTCAAGACTTTGCTTTTCTACTCTCTAAAATCATCTTGGAAAACTATATACATTTTTAAGTTAACATGTTTTTAATCGTACATTTAAATAGTTGCAAAGGATGTAATTTCAAGTATATTGAAAACATAGTCATTAAAAATAAAACTCTTATCACCCTTTTAAATGGATTTAATAAAATCTAAATTCCATAGTGATTAGATGCCACCATTTACCCATTAAGAAATATATGAATAAGATCTTTTTAACAGTTGAAAACCTACATAGTTCCTTTTCTCCTTAAATATGCATTTCCATTCCATTTCTTCCACAAGAGTTTACCTAATGTGGCACATTTTTATACTTGCAAATCTTTCATAGATCATGTTATCATATTCCTCTGAAACAAAACATATATACATATATATATATAAATTGATATATTAAAATTTCTTTAATGTTCTGTAAATATAAGGTTCTAGCTCAACACAATTTCTTCTAGATTGAATTATCATAACAATCGTTAGAAGCAGTCAGTTTTTTGATCCACTATACATTTATTAAAGTTTTGATGAATATTTATGACATGAAACATAGGTTTTATTGAAAATGCCTCTCTGAATTAGTTACATTATTTCAGTTAGATCATATATCTGTTGAGGAACAATCATTACTAATAGCATGAGATGGTATTATATAAGTTCTTTTTTCTAGAATTTTTTGGCTGTAAGCACTGAGAAACCTATTCACGGAAACAAATAGCTTAGAAAAGAAAGACTTTTTTTATGATCTCCTACCACATTGTGTGCCAAAAATCACATAAGGATAATGATCCAAAAGCATTTTTAAGATTTCTCAATTGACATTTTAATTAGGTTCCTTTTCAGTTTTGTTGTAACCAAAGTGTTGTAAGTCATATGACTTGCAAAATCATGTTACTAGATCATTAGTCATTCACTTTCTCAACAGTTACAGCAGAATTTTGAATTGTACCTTTGTTGGGTCCCCCAGAAATTTGTATACTCTAAGGGAACTCAGGATGAGTGAGAGTTATGACTTCCTTTTGTAAGGTGGGAGAAAGGCATTTATGAAAAAGAGACTCATTATGCTCTGATTCTTGAGAAAAAATACAAATGGAAGTGGAGAATCTGAAAATTCCCTTAAAACTTTTTGCCAACTGGAGCCCTTGGAAAATCCTCGAGTACCTCTGGGGGTTCAGTGCACTACAGTCTGAAAGTTGCTGTAATTAAATTAAGTATTCTCAGAGAGGAAGCATGGTTGTACAGGTAACAACAATGAGATAGCAGTGCAAAGCTGCCAGAAGTCAAATTCATATTGACTTCTATGGACCAGACCATGCAACTCAGAAGTGGGAAAAACTAACTCGTGTTTCAGCAATCTAGGTGGACTTTATGAATGATCTGGGATTCAAATTAATCCTTGATTTACAGAAACACAATGTTAAATCTGAAATAAACTTCAGAGACCGTCTCTTCTGGAGAAGGCAATGAAGCATTATTTTTTATTTCAATTTCGATTAATTGTTAGTGACTGCTTAGAATTCTACATTAAGAAAGATTTAGAGGAATCATCTGGAGGATCTGTAGGAAAGAGTGCTGTGATTGATTAGCCATGACTGTCAGGAAAGCAGGGAAAGAAGTGGAACAGGTGCTCTGTATTTGCCATCCCTGAGCTGATTCAAGTACGTATAGTCCATGTACTAGAGGGAGAGCTGAAACCCAGGGAGCAGGAAGCTCAATCAAAATTTCATAGCTAATTAGTGGCAGGATGGGCAGAATTACTTATTTTCAACATTTGGTGCTCATTGTGCACTTGGTAACAGTTGCTACCGGAAAATTTTGGGGTCATTTAGATTTGGAAGGGAGCAAAGTCTGACTGCAAATATGAGCTGTCCTTTCTTTTAGAGAGCCTTTAGCTTCCTTCACATTTGTTTTCTGTGCTATTTGCTGAATCAAGGAAATGGATCATCCATTCTGAAGGACTGAAAAACTGAAAATACTAGGAGCATGATATTAGTTTCCCACTCAGATGGAGCTCAGGAAAAATCATAAACCATATAAGCAACTCACTACTCAGTCTGGCCATTGATTCTACTTCATCCTGGCCCAGGAAGACAGATCTACAGAGTAGAGTTAAAAGGCTTACAAGGCCTTTTGCTCTTCCACCTATCTACGGTATCCGTTCATTCCTAGCATCTTGCACACTTGTAGGCCCACATGAGTCCTTTTGCCATTTGAGTAATATCAGCTCTTGGAACTGGAGTAGACTAGACATACGCCGATGGAACGATTAACCTATATATAACATGCATTTTACCGTACATACAAAATTGTATATTGTTTTTCTCCTTTTTCTTTTGGATCTCTTACTTTTTTTTTTTCTTTTTCTTTTTAATCTACAGCATAATAATCAGTTGATTCCAGACCTTTGCTAGGTCAAATAATGCTGCAACAAACAACCTTATGCATTCATCTTGGCGCACTTCTGAGAATTTATCTAAAAAAGATAAATTCCTGGAAGTAGAGTGACTGCAACAAAGCTTTTGATCTCCGTAGATACTGCCAAATGGATTCGAAAAGGTCTCACCAATTTATACGCCCAGCAATGGCATATGGGAGCACCGGCTCTCCCACATCAGGCTAACACTGGTATTTTCAAATACGAATAAGAGGAAAATGTGAATATAGTTTTAAATTAGACTCGAGGCATCCCCCTTGGCTAGCCCAGCCTGTGTCTCCCCAAAGCAATATAGCTGGGTGATGGCATACACCACAGACTCTGCACAGAAGGCTGAATGCTCCCACTTCATGGGAACAGGAGGTGTTTCTTCAGTCTATGCCCTACTTGGCATCTGTCCCTGAGAGACCCAGCCAATGTGGGAAGCCAGCCTCTCTGATGGCAAGAAAGAGTGGATTGGAAACAAATTGATCTTTTCACAGCTGGCCGTTCTCTTCTTTCCCTTTAACTTGGACCCAGCTCAGAACAAGGTCACTGATGTTCTGCAGCAACAAAGATGGCATTATTGAGGACTGCCTCCTTTTGTGGGGGGGAGTTTTGTTCCCCAAGAATTGCCTCAGTAGTGTCAACCATGACAAGCCTGGAGACGGCATAGCTGTGAGTCTGCAGGGGTCTCCAAAGCGACACCCCAACTGTCCATCCTGTTGATGACCATGTACTCTTCTATTGGTGTTCACAATGTTGTTTAAAGGATGTCAGATGACTCAGTTCAACAGACCATAACCTTTTATTCATCCTTCCTGGAGGCCCATGGACAGAGGGTGAGAGAGTTTGGGATACAAAGTAAAAAGGACTGTGTGAGCGAAGGGGAAAAGAATCTAGTGCTTTTTTTCTAGCACCTCCACTCCTATCACTCATCTTATTTTTCTTTAACATTTATACCAGCTGTTTGTTGCCTGCCTCCTTTACTAGAATTAAGACTCCATGATGGCAGGGACCTTGTTTAGTTCACAACTTCATCATTAGTTCCTAGAGTACCTCCTGGCCCATGGCAGGTGCTTGATACCTATTTGTTGAATGAATAAATGAAGTTATTGAGGACCTTCTGTGTTGCACAATTTTGTGGATGTAATGCCATTTAATGTTTCAACTTTATGAGATATACTTATTATTTTCATTTATGGCTAAGGAAATTGAGCCTCAGATTAAATAACACTTCCAGAACCACTCAACTGGTAACTGGTAAAACTGAGATTTTCATTTAGGCCTGACTGACATCAAACCTATCTTCTAGACCACTAGAATTCTGATTTTGCATAGTTTGAACTAAAAAATATTAAAGACTTTTGAAAGCAGTGAAGGACATGGTCATCGAAGGCATTTTCACTTGAGCATAATACGCTCAACAAGAACAGATTCCTTCCTGCCCTCACTAAGGTGCGAAGATCTGAAAATGTTAAGTTTATTGAATCCTTACTTATTTGTGGACAAGGACTAGGGCTAATTTACATGCATTTGCACAAATTTTGGGAGCTCTAAGCAGAGTAACAAGTCAGAGCCTTATATTGACAGTGCGTGAGTCTAAGGAAAGGTGCAAATATTTAACAAAGTCATGTTGTGTGCAAGGAACCACTTTATGAATGATCTGGGATTCAAATTAATCCTTGATTTACAGAAACACAATGTTAAATCTGAAATAAACTTCAGAGACCGTCTCTTCTGGAGAAGGCAATGAAGCATTATTTTTTATTTCAATTTCGATTAATTGTTAGTGACTGCTTAGAATTCTACATTAAGAAAGATTTAGAGGAATCATCTGGAGGATCTGTAGGAAAGAGTGCTGTGATTGATTAGCCATGACTGTCAGGAAAGCAGGGAAAGAAGTGGAACAGGTGCTCTGTATTTGCCATCCCTGAGCTGATTCAAGTACGTATAGTCCATGTACTAGAGGGAGAGCTGAAACCCAGGGAGCAGGAAGCTCAATCAAAATTTCATAGCTAATTAGTGGCAGGATGGGCAGAATTACTTATTTTCAACATTTGGTGCTCATTGTGCACTTGGTAACAGTTGCTACCGGAAAATTTTGGGGTCATTTAGATTTGGAAGGGAGCAAAGTCTGACTGCAAATATGAGCTGTCCTTTCTTTTAGAGAGCCTTTAGCTTCCTTCACATTTGTTTTCTGTGCTATTTGCTGAATCAAGGAAATGGATCATCCATTCTGAAGGACTGAAAAACTGAAAATACTAGGAGCATGATATTAGTTTCCCACTCAGATGGAGCTCAGGAAAAATCATAAACCATATAAGCAACTCACTACTCAGTCTGGCCATTGATTCTACTTCATCCTGGCCCAGGAAGACAGATCTACAGAGTAGAGTTAAAAGGCTTACAAGGCCTTTTGCTCTTCCACCTATCTACGGTATCCGTTCATTCCTAGCATCTTGCACACTTGTAGGCCCACATGAGTCCTTTTGCCATTTGAGTAATATCAGCTCTTGGAACTGGAGTAGACTAGACATACGCCGATGGAACGATTAACCTATATATAACATGCATTTTACCGTACATACAAAATTGTATATTGTTTTTCTCCTTTTTCTTTTGGATCTCTTACTTTTTTTTTTTCTTTTTCTTTTTAATCTACAGCATAATAATCAGTTGATTCCAGACCTTTGCTAGGTCAAATAATGCTGCAACAAACAACCTTATGCATTCATCTTGGCGCACTTCTGAGAATTTATCTAAAAAAGATAAATTCCTGGAAGTAGAGTGACTGCAACAAAGCTTTTGATCTCCGTAGATACTGCCAAATGGATTCGAAAAGGTCTCACCAATTTATACGCCCAGCAATGGCATATGGGAGCACCGGCTCTCCCACATCAGGCTAACACTGGTATTTTCAAATACGAATAAGAGGAAAATGTGAATATAGTTTTAAATTAGACTCGAGGCATCCCCCTTGGCTAGCCCAGCCTGTGTCTCCCCAAAGCAATATAGCTGGGTGATGGCATACACCACAGACTCTGCACAGAAGGCTGAATGCTCCCACTTCATGGGAACAGGAGGTGTTTCTTCAGTCTATGCCCTACTTGGCATCTGTCCCTGAGAGACCCAGCCAATGTGGGAAGCCAGCCTCTCTGATGGCAAGAAAGAGTGGATTGGAAACAAATTGATCTTTTCACAGCTGGCCGTTCTCTTCTTTCCCTTTAACTTGGACCCAGCTCAGAACAAGGTCACTGATGTTCTGCAGCAACAAAGATGGCATTATTGAGGACTGCCTCCTTTTGTGGGGGGGAGTTTTGTTCCCCAAGAATTGCCTCAGTAGTGTCAACCATGACAAGCCTGGAGACGGCATAGCTGTGAGTCTGCAGGGGTCTCCAAAGCGACACCCCAACTGTCCATCCTGTTGATGACCATGTACTCTTCTATTGGTGTTCACAATGTTGTTTAAAGGATGTCAGATGACTCAGTTCAACAGACCATAACCTTTTATTCATCCTTCCTGGAGGCCCATGGACAGAGGGTGAGAGAGTTTGGGATACAAAGTAAAAAGGACTGTGTGAGCAAAGGGGAAAAGAATCTAGTGCTTTTTTTCTAGCACCTCCACTCCTATCACTCATCTTATTTTTCTTTAACATTTATACCAGCTGTTTGTTGCCTGCCTCCTTTACTAGAATTAAGACTCCATGAGGGCAGGGACCTTGTTTAGTTCACAACTTCATCATTAGTTCCTAGAGTACCTCCTGGCCCATGGCAGGTGCTTGATACCTATTTGTTGAATGAATAAATGAAGTTATTGAGGACCTTCTGTGTTGCACAATTTTGTGGATGTAATGCCATTTAATGTTTCAACTTTATGAGATATACTTATTATTTTCATTTATGGCTAAGGAAATTGAGCCTCAGAGATTAAATAACACTTCCAGAACCACTCAACTGGTAACTGGTAAAACTGAGATTTTCATTTAGACCTGACTGACATCAAACCTATCTTCTAGACCACTAGAATTCTGATTTTGCATAGTTCGAACTAAAAAATATTAAAGACTTTTGAAAGCAGTGAAGGACATGGTCATCAAAGGCATTTTCACTTGAGCATAATACGCTCAACAAGAACAGATTCCTTCCTGCCCTCACTAAGGTGCGAAGATCTGAAAATGTTAAGTTTATTGAATCCTTACTTATTTGTGGACAAGGACT
>NW_011888842.1:1645507-1659586 GCF_000151845.1 Pteropus vampyrus
CCCCTTCCTCCTTCTCTCTCTCTTTTTTTCTTTCTTCCTCCCCACTGCTCCCAGCTTTCTCTCTCTCTTTCCCTCTTAATTTCCACACAAGAATTTGACAGTTTGATTAGGTAATATGCAGTGGTAGGGCCAGCATTTAAATCTACATCTATATATCTATAGAGCCTCTTCTCTTTCTACTCACCATGCGACCACCAGAGTGTTGAGCGGGGACTGTGGTCTCAGTTGACTAAATACAGTCATAGGCACAGAGGGTGCTGCATAAATGACCAATTGGCAGACTTCTGACAGCCTGGTCTTAAGCCAGTGACCCATAGAGCTTCTTGGGGTTTGGCACCATGCCTGGTATGACTTGATCCTTTAACTGTTTCTTTCTTTTGTCAGCCAACCCCCTGAGGGAGCCCTGTCTCCTTCTTGAAAGTCTGTGCTGGAATCAGAGGTCTCCACGAGGGTTCCGGAAGCCCACACTCAGTGCTGTGGTTTACCCTGGGAACTGGCTGTAAGGTAATGCTCTGAGATCAGTCCTTCCAGCTCCCAACTCAAAGATCCACAAACTCCAGGCTCCCAGGGGTTTTGAGCTGCCAGTTATGATGAAATATTAGCACAGAAGAAAATAATTTTTTTCTATTTTGGGTTTCTAATCAAGGCAGCATGGTTACAGGATGATTTATGTACTTGTAAGTATTTTCAAAAAGTTCCTTTTAGTATTGTTCTTTTTCTCATCATTCCTCTTATCACTTGGGCTCAGTTTGTTGCTTCTCAGGAATCTGCCTTTTTTTCTTCCACCTACAAAATGCCAAACACATGTTCCCAATCTAGCTCTATGAAACTGAAAATTTTGGGTGAATGATTTAGAAAAAAGTCCTATGAACTGTTTTGCACACAGCAAGCCCCAAAGAGGTTTCAATTGCAGTATTTGGAGATGAAATTGTCTCTCTGAAAACATACAAACAAACCAAAGATAGAGAGAAAGGAAAGAAAAAAAAAAAAAAAAAAAAAAAAAAAAAAAAAAAAAAAAAAAAAAAAAGTTATCTCAAAGCGTTCTGTTTTTCATTCATTGTTTGTTCATTCAAGCAATGATTTGACACTCATTGAGAATTTACTCTGCATTAGATGCTATTCTGGGTATGAAGAACACAGGCAAATCTATTCCTCCAGGAGTTCATAGTCTATGATATTAGCCAACTGAGTAATATGGCTCACAGAGCACTGCACTGTCTACCACCCTACCCTTTGAGTCTGTCTTTGACAGCTCTTCTCAACTAGTACTACTGTTCTCCTCACCCTACTCCCCCAACTTTTCCTACTTACGTTCTTCTCCTTCTCTCTTTTGATCATGAACTTCTCTCTATACTAGACCATTTTCTGCCTGCTCTCCATTCAACTAACTGATTTTTCAAGGCCAAACCTAAAAGTCACACCCCACAGGAAGTTTTTCTGACACCCGCTTTCAAGTTGGGTTTGTGCTCCTCCCATGTGACCTCAGAGTTCCCTCCTCTTATAAGACTTAATATGTTTGTTTTTTTTTTTAAATAATCAGCTGCTTCCTTGCCTACCTTTCTCACTAGACTGTAAGTAGGCTTCTTGAGGACAGGGGCTAAGTTATCTTGGTCACAAATATGTGCCCAACGCGTGGCCATAGTAGGTGCTCAATAAGTATTTTTGAACCAAATATGTGGCCTGGAAACAGATAAGGTGAATAGATTTTAAACTGTACCTCCCACCCCAGAGTTCTTATGAGAATTAAATGAATTGATATTTGTAGAGTACTTAGAATAATGCCTGCATCTAAAGAATAGATTCCAACTCTGTGTAATAAATGCCAGGATAAACCTTGTGAGGAATTCTAGAAGAAAAGAAGAGAGCTGCCCTAATACAGCCTGAAAACCAGGATGGATGAGGTCTTAGGAAACATTTTAAAGAAAAGATAAGTCTTGAAGATGAATAGGAGTTGTTGAGAAGGGCAAAGAGGAAAATTTCTCTGAGGTTGAGGGAATGGCCCATGTAGAAGCACAAAGGTCGCAGAGAACATGACGACATGTTTGGGGGAATTTAGCTTTCTTGTGTGGTTGGAGGAGAATGGATCTGGGTGGGTGTGAGTGTATAGATGGAAAACGGAGATGTGTAAATCAATTACAGATGGCCTCATGGTCCAGTGAAAAGGGTGGTGAAGGAAGAATAAGGGGACTAGATTTGAGCCCCAATTCTGGCACTAACTTGTAAGACAATATTGTGTAGAATACCACTTTTCTTGACCTTAGTTTTCTTACCTATCCATATGACATGCGCCACGCATTAGATGATCTCTGAAGCCCCCTTTTATCTTGGACATTCGGAGAATCAGGGAGAAAGTAAGAGCTTCTTTCGGGCAAGGGCCACATGCCTGGTGCTTGGCAAATATTACTACTGTTACCACCATACTTAGATACTATTACTTCTTCTCCTAGTATTTCTAGTATTATACTAGCATGATATTACTTCTATCATTACTATTATATTATTATATAATTCTTACTACTATTACCACTATACTGTTATATAATTGCTATTACTATGCTACTCTGATACATTATTATTACATGAACACTACTATTATTACCATGCTACTATTACTACTACAGTACTAGAGCTATTATACTATTCTATTACTATACTATTGCACTACTAGCATTATCATTACTGCTGTACAATCACTATTTCTAACTACTACTGCCAGAAATGATAATTAATACCTATTGAGATCCTACTTAATGTCAGGCACTGTTTTACATGTATTGACTCTTAATCCTCCCAACAAGCCTAGGAGATAGGTTCTGTTATTATTGCCATTTTACAATTTAGAAAAATCAAAGCTGAGAGAGGTTAGGTAACTTGCTCAAGAGGCTGAGTTTGAAATTCAAGTAATACGGCTTCAGAGCTATGTTTCTCCTAAGATCTCTGTTATGGTCTCTGTTGAATAACTAAATGGAAGATTGATTGATTGATTGAATAAAATTGAGTTCCTCCGTTACTGTCTCTGAAATGTAATTTTAATAAAAAAAAATCATAGGAAAATTATTATCTACTGGAGCCAGAAATAGGAAAAGTTTCCTGAGTCAGGTTGACTGAGTCTTGAATCTATTAAAGCCTTACCATCCTTCATGTGTGAAGCATTAGCTATAGGACATGAAAGATAAAGTGGTTTATCTGATTTATTCATAATTTAGCAGTATGAGGACGTGAAGCAAGAGTATGCCTGTGCACACATTATGAGGGTCCCTGAGACATTCATGGTTCTCTTGGAGAGAGCAGGGTAAAATGTTTACCTAAAGGTCCCTGGCTTACGCTCTCACATACCCACAGAGTTGCTGCCACTCTGCCAAGTAAGGAGTTATATGAGCTCTACAGTGTGCATAGGTCAGTTCTTTTAATGGTCCCTAATATTTTAGAAACATAGTGAAAATGAAAACCATCATTCCTGGCATCACGGGGCCATTGATGAATGAAGGGTGTTTATGGGAAGACAAGCACCTTCACACATTATCCATTTCCAAACCCTCTAGAAGCATATCTAAGAACTTCTCATTAACTCTATTCCATGGTTATCGGATCTACTAATTTGGAATTTCCCCTGTGGCCCTGTGATTGGGTTTGGCATCTGTGCTTCATCTCCCTGGATCCTCTGGGCTCTGTCTTAGACTGCTGGAACATTTTGCTCCCACAGCTGTTGGAAGCAACTCGTTGATGTAGCCAGAGGCAGTTGCTCAGCATCTTAACAGCAAGACCAAAAGGGGTGAAAAAAATAGAAGTCATGGTTAGTAAGTGACTGACCTCATTCTGTAGGAATTCCTTCTGGAAAGAGAGCTGCGGAGTGTTGTGACAGGCTCTAAGTCATTTGTAAAAATGTTTATCATGGAATTCTAGCTAAAAAAAAACCCAAAAACCCAAACTACTCAAGAAACTTCCTGGTAACACAAATGGAGTCTGCTCAGAGGCCCCAAAGGGGAGTCCTAGAAAACATTAGCCTGGTGAGAGAGGATGTCTGCTCTGCATTGGGCTCAGCTGAGGCTGCAGTGGCATGTGAGGTATCCAGTCCACTAGAATGGTTAAAAGAATCTTCTTGTTCTTAAGTCAGCTCAACTTAAAAGGCTGGCTGTGGGATATATGAGGAAAAAGTGCAAAGCAAGCTACTATTTACTGAGCATGGTGCTAGGAATTACTATTTCCATTTTTCAGAGGCTTAGACTGATTAATGAATTTTCCTAAATTCACAAAGTTCATAAACTCCAGAGTCTGGGTTCAAATCCTGCATGGTTGCCTTTCTTGAGAGTAAAGTCATGCATTCTACATATTTTTCTTATTCCATTGCACTATTCAATGTCATAGGTAAGTGAAATCTCAGAATATCAGGGTTTGGAGGGCCTTAGACACCCTGTGGTCCAATCTTCTCACTGCACAGATGGGAATGGGCCTAGAGAGAGAAAGGTCTTGCTTAGACTCATACAAAGGCCAGGGCCAGAATAGAGGCTGGCTGAATCTCAGTTCAAAATGTTCTTTTCTGATCAGGAATATTGCTCTGAATACATACTTAGTATATTTTGCTGGTTGATTTTTTTTTTTTTTAATGCAGTTTGTAGCAACACCATCTCTTCTTCTTCTAGGCAAGTCTGCTAAATGCTAAGAGCTCACCTTTTGCCCTAACACCCTTTTTCAGCTGGTGGTTATCGGCATTCAGTGTGTAAGACCTTCCCTCTTTAGCCCAGTGAGCAACAGTGTGGTGTGAGACACTGGAGATGTGAAGATAAATGAGTCATGGTACATGAGCCCTAGGAACTTACCAACAAATGAGGGAGCCAGACAGGAGAGCAGCTTATTTTAATACAGTATTTAATTATATAAAGTATACACCTGAAGGGTGTAAAAGAAGAGATTAGGGGCAGAGATTATTACCACAGCCTGGGAAAATAAAAGGGCCTTCCTGGAAGATTCATGAATTAACTTGATTAATGATTTCACTCATTCACCAAATATTTAATGTGTACCTCTTCTGTGGTAGGTACTCTTCCAGATATTAGGGGATACGGCACTAAGAAAGTCGAATGTTCTTCTGTCTAGAGGAAAAAATAAAACACGAATAAGTCAATAAATATTTATAATTAATTAATTAGTTAATGAATTAAAATATTTAAAGTAGCAGTATCTAAAGAGACTATAACAAGGCAAAGTTCTAGAGAACGATATGGGGTTGAAGGTTTATTTTTAACACAGTGGCCAGAGAAGGACTCTGAAAAGAGATGTCATAACAGCAGACAACAAAGAAGAAGAACTTTGAAAATATCTTTGATAACTGCTTCCCAGGCAGAGGAAAAATAAGATTGATGACTTTGAGTCAGAACCAGTTTGGCATATTTGAGTAAGAGTGAAAGCCAGTATGAGTAGAGTGGAGTTTGTAAGGATTACTGTGAGAAGAGAAGGAGATAATGATGCAGGCAAGGGCCAGGTCGCAGGCTGTGTAGGGGACAGGTAAGGAGAGGGCAGTGAGATGGAGAAGGGTTTTCCAATCTTTTTCTTCCTGGTAGGCATAGCAGACAATACCAAGACATCAACACAGAGACAAAGACAAAGCTTATAGCAAATGAATCATTCTGATTGCCCATCTTGAAAGGTTGCTATGTACTATGACTAATGCATTCCTGCCCAAAAGGTCAGATTCCTTCAAAACACCTCTCTGGAAAACGTAGTGCTTAGTACCCCTGGCCCTCGTTGTCCCATGCACCCCACCATGCATCCTACATTCATTATCATCTCTCTCTGGTCTTTATTATGTTGCTAATATTCCTTGAAGGAGATGGTGCAACTCCCACTAAAGCTATCTCCATAAATATTTAGACTGAATAGAAAATGTGCCAAAGATGCAAAGAATATGTCCAGAGGGAGAAGAGACCTTTCTCTTTATTGCTTCTTCAGGCTTGTAATTTAATTCATGGATATGTGTCTTTGAATAATACATAACTATCAATTTACTTAAGAGAGTCCCACAGAAACCTTAGCCCCTTCATCCTTCTGCTGCTCTCTGCATGGCATTTTCTTTTCTTCCTGGGATATACATTCCTCTAGTTTTCTTTATCCTTTTCTTTCTTCTATATTCCATGTTTCTGATCACATATTGAGTGTCAGTTTCTCTTATGTCCATGGAATCTATATTCACTACCTGTCCTCATCTCACAGTCACCTGCCAATTCATTTTAATGAGGCTTCTCCCTCCTCCCTGCTTCTCCCTCCTCCCTGCTTCTCCGAGTCTGTTTCCACAGAGGTCAATCCAGTCTTCATATTATTAAGCCCAGTGGCCATCTTTCTAGTTCTAATCTTAGATTTCATCGCCGAAATGAATAATGTTAATTTGTCCTTGAATAAATTTATGTCTCTTTTGGTATCTGTTTGTACCGTTCTTCTGCTTGGACAGCTTTGACCATTCCATATCTGTCTCTTAAATGTTTGGCTTCCTGTGGGTTGTGTTTTTGGCACTCTTTTTTTCTCTAGCTCCATCCTCCTTTGCCATTATGCTTTCATCCACGCCTGGGCTGTGACTCTGAGAGCCTCCAAATCTCTATACTCTGCTTAGACTTAATAACTGCCTCCTATCTGCGGGCATGGAATGCTAAGTCTCAGGCAACCCACGCTCTCATCTGATTAGTGGGTTTTCAAGTGACTCTTGATGTACCTCCTTAGTTCTGTTCCAGGGCTGGGATCCTTCTACTTTGAATTAACTTGCTGAGTGAGCGTCGGCAAATGCCTTCCCTTCTCTGGCTTCCATTGCCCTAAGTGTAAAGTGAGTGAGCTGGACCACTCCAAATCTCTTTCCAGCTTTCGATGGACAAGAAATGAAGCCATTAAGAAAAAGAAATAAATAACTATTGTTGTGGTTTTAAGAGTCCCAATAAGTGACTCCCCTTTCCTTTCCCCAAATTCATAACCAACTGCATAATTGAAACTAGAATCATATTTAAACAAGAGCATCTAAATCTTAGCTTCATTAGATAAAAGTACCCCTATGTACTGGTTCCTCTTACCTGTTTCCAAATTCTTCTAAGTAGATATTTCCTTAAGAAGGCAGAGAAGCCCTGCTCTCCTAGAAATTGCATGGCAGAAATTATTCCTCTCTAATGTTTGATGATGACACGTTTTGATTTGATTTAGCTTTTTCAAACTTGCGAGAGATTCTAAAGCTGGAGGAATGTTTAAACTTCTTCCAGCTGCCTGTTTAGTATAAAGAACTCTTCTCCAGACCGGTGGTCGGGGGAGTGGGGTGAGAGGGACTCTTATCTTCTCCTTTAATCAAATAAATTTAGGCTGAAAAGGAGGCCAAGTTGACAGCCAGCATTTCACTAGCATTCTACCTCTCTAAGCATCTGCTGATTTTTTTTCTGCTTTACCGAATGAGATGAGTTGCTTGATTTTAAAGGTTCTCAATCAATAAGCACAAAATGAACTTAGAGCACAAAAACACAGAGAGTACTCAGGCTGAACAGAGAAAGATGAGAATGCACAGACCTTTCGGTCATCTCCAGATATTATCACCTGTGACTTTTACAGATAAACACCCAAGATCACCCAACTGAAAAAAAAGCCATGGTGGTATATTAATCCTGATCTTACTACTCCCAGTATGATGATTTTTGCCAGCGCACAGTGTACCAGAAAATAATAAGCCTTTTGATGTTTCTTTAATGGATATTATAAACTGTTTATATCAGTAGCACAAGTACAAGGTCCAGGGTCTTATCTAATTCAACCTCACTGTAATTTCAAAGACAAGAGTGATAAGAATTCTTCTGGTGTATTTGTCTATTATGCTGTTTCATTGTAGGGTAACACAATGAAAACTATTTCGTTTTATTTTTAATTGGAAGAGTAATATAACTATTCTTAGGAATTATACTATTATGCTCATAAATTATCAATTCTTATAGTTGATATAATGAATCATGGTTATAATAGTATTTTTTCTTTATTTTTTGTCAGTAAATTAGTAAGTACTAACTACATGAATAAGTCTTGCTAATAACAGTAGTTGTTGGGTGAGCACTCATCCCTCACTCCATGTGGACAGATATCTGTGAGTCCCTGGAGAGTGCATATCCTCTCCCGTCCTCTCTGACCCCAGCCTGGGTGAAATGACTTGACTCGGTTGATGAGTTTGGAAGAAGTTGCTGAGCATACTTAGCTTACTTAGCTCAACTGTTCTCAATGTGGTCCCAGGACCAGAGCCATAAATATCATTAAAGAATCCCCCCACCCCACTGAATAAGAAACTCTGGGGATGGGTCCAGCCATCTCTGTGTTAACAAGTCCACCAGATGATAGTGGTGCCCACGCAAGTTTGAAAACCATTGGTTAGCTGATTTCTCTTTTCTCTCTGTAGATCTGCCTGCCTAAAGAGGAGCTGTGTCCTGGTCTGCTTTCTGCCATGTGGTTGAAACACGTGAGGGCGGGGGAGGGCTAGGTGAGGGCGGGGGAGGATACGCAGTCATGCAGAGCTGCTCTTGACTGGATGTTCCCATATGCTAGTTTCAGGTGCAGTGTTAGGAAGCCCATGATTTCATATACTAAACCACAGTCTCTGAGCAAACATTTATCTAATGAAGCTGACATTTGGATTCTCTTGTTTAAATATGACTTTAATTTCAATTATGCAGTTGGTTCTGTATTTGGAGAGAGGAAAGAGGTGTTATTTGTTGGGAATCTTAAAACCACAATAGCCAGTTATTTATTTATTTTTCTTTTGACCACATACTATGCCCATCTAAAGCAGAGAGGAGATTTGTGGTGGTCCAACTCGCTTTACACTTGGGGCAGTTAGAACCCAGAGCGGGGAAAGCCTTTATTCAAGATCGCTTAACAAGTTAGCTGGAGGTAGCAGGCCCCCAGCCCTAGGCTCAGACCCATGCATTTAGGCAACAGAACCATGATTCCTCTGAACCAGATCCAAATTAAAACAGAGGAAATGAATATTCAGAGCATTTCGTCTCACCCGTCGTCGGAGATTTCCTAATTCACATTTCAACCTTGGAATTATGGATGCCTCTGTATCTACCTCATTTCCATAACTGCCTGCTGAATATGGGCTCTCTCGGTGTCACATCCGTGCATTGCTGCCCCAGATTCTTGCCACCAGCTTCCTTGACAGGAATTGAAAATGAATTGCAGCTGTTCAGTGTCTCCGTGGAAGGGACCAAATTCTTCATCCTAAACTGAGCTCATCTCAAGGAAAACGAGTAGTGCAATGAGGAAGTGCTCTCAGCTATGACGCTGATCTCACCTTCTTTTCCTTTTAGTCATTTTTGTTTCCAGTCTGCAGTCTATTTCTCCAAATTGGGTTACTTGATCCTCTTCCAGAGACATTTCCTATGAGTTAACAAATCTGGCTTTCAGAATTGCATTTTGACTAATTTAGTTTGTATTGACATTATGCTTTCTTTCTCTGATTCCTTTTCTTGGTCGTCTACTTGCACGTGTTTGTCATGTTCAAAGGTCACCGCAACTCCTGGCTTTGATGCTGGAGATCAATTAATTTACCTCTATGTAGCTTGATAGTGCTGACTAAAATTTATTGAGCAATTGCCATATGCCAGACAATGCACTCAGCATTTCACATGTGTTGGCTTAACTGATCCTCACTGCAATCTATAAGGTAGGTACTGTTATAATCCTCACTTTTCAGATGAGAAATTGAGGCGCAGAGGTTTTTTAGCTTTCTAAGGTCACACAGTAGTAAATGGGCAGCCAACATTTAAGCCTTTGCTATCTGAGCCCATAGGTTGCTGTTTAGCCCTGGGTTATACTATGATCTCCAGGCACAAGGATCTCAAAGATGGCCCCTTCTTGATGTGCCACTCCTTTCTTTGTTCTGTATCTATTGTGGAAGGGGTTTGAGCCTAGATCCTGAGTTTCTAAGACCACTTTACACAATGAGAGAAGTGATGGTTTTCTTGGATGACCCAGCTAGCAGAGAGCTGGCTTGGGTAGAAGGTAATGTAATTGACTGCCTTTGCAGAAGCAGCGAGTGTATTTAGTCCAAGTCTGATGTCAAGGGGAAGAACTGGAGAGAGATAATTCTTGGGGAAATGTTTGGAAATTCAGCAGCAGTGTACAACAACTAAGACCCATCCTCGCAGACATCTTTGGGTCTGAATATATCCAACAACCTGGAGTATGTGATAGATTCTGGAGCACTTACTGCTGGCCGGGTGTCCCAGATTGGCCCCAGGTCACATCTAGGCCCCTGGCAGTCTACAAAAGGAATACTTAAGTTCTATATGGGGAAAGCTTAAAAGGTGCAATCCAGTAACAATGGATTAGTTGACATCAAAGATCTGGGCAGAATTTGTCACTAGAAGAAGTATAGGGATGATAAAATTCTTGTGGCAAATATGTCCACATAGAAATGAGCTTGTTTCACTGACGCAAGCAGAATGGATCCAGGAGTTGTGCTTTGATACACAAATTAGACTTTAGGATGGGTACAGTGGCTGAGCTGAGTCTTAAAATGTCATTAGGAGTTAGATAATGAAGGTAAATGGCAAAGGTTGATGTTCTAAAAATAAACAACTTATTTCCTGTATTACTTTGAACGTATTCTCTTGCCAAGTAACAGAAAACCTAACAATGGGAAAAACAACTCTGAGTTTACTTTTTCACCTAACTAGGAAATCGAGCCTTACCAATGCCAAGGCTGATGTCTACATTTTTTCCCCATAATCATCTCATATTGGCAGTCACAGTCCCAGGCATTTCATTCAATTTCAGATCAGGGACAGGGAGGATGGGTGACATTATCTACACTCACTCCTTTTATAAGGAAAGCAACAGTTTTCCTAAAATACCCCCCAAATTTTCATTTTATTGTCTTGAACCAAATTACATGACCACTTCTGGTTGACACCAGGAATATGCGTTAGGTTGGTCAACCAACAGTATTTCCACATCATGCCTGCTCACTTGGGAGCTCTATGAAGACACCATTGATATTTATTCTATCTCTGTTTCTCTCAAGTGTAGAGGACAGTGTTATACCTAAGAAAGGATAATACAGAACATTAATCGCAGGAATAAATAAATTCAGTTTATTTCCATAGACTTTTATTAAGTGAGGCCCATATGCTTTGGAACCATATAGGTAGAGATCAAGGAGCTTAGAACATGGTGGCTGGTTGACAGATATTCAACATATACACATTCCAACATGTTATGGTACATGCTAGGATATAAGAACACTTAGAGGGTTGTTTCGGGGAACCTAAAGAGGGAGCACATGGCCCACCTTAGTGGGTTGGAGAAAGAGGGCAAAAAGGAAGGCAGAGATAGTCAGGATAGTTTAGGTTATGCTAAGGTAACAGATGACCCCTAAATCTCACTGCAACCACAGGGTTTATTTCTCTAACATGCTTTGTGGCCATTGTGGCTTAGCTGTGGCTTTGTTCCACTTCAACCTCAGCCTGGGACCTAGGCCAGCCTCTATCTGGAGCAACAACAGAAGGAACAGAGAACTCAGCAACCATACGTTGGCTTTTAGAAGCTTCTTCCTAGAAGTGACACATGCCATTTCTGCTCATGCTTCCTTGGCCAAAAGCAAGTCACATGACTCTGCCAAAATGAATAGGGTGATGGTATATAATCCTCCATGTGAGGGGCATTGGGTGGGTGAACAGTAATATTGCCTACCTCAAGGGGCCAGGGCAGGGTCTAACTTTGCTCTCTGTTCTGTCTGGTCTACCACCCCTGACTTCTCTTCCTAGTGATCAGTCATCACCCTTGTTTAGTGTGGGAGAGCCGTGGGCTAAGCTGAGTGGCTAGAGATGATCTGGAGGAGCCAGGAGGCTGACCTCATCTCCACCTGACCTAGGAAGGGAGACTGAAGGAAGGGACCTGGATCCTGAGCCAAAAAGATTCCAGCAGGATGTGGCTTTTAAGGAAGTAGACAGATGGATTTCACCATCTGTGTCTTTCCTAATGCTGTTTGGAGGGGAGTCCTTTCAAGATGTAGAGATGATGGTCCAGACTCCTGAGAAGTTCTTGTTGGCAGCCAGCACTGGTTCTCAGAACGTGTCCATTGTGAGCATGGTCTTCTGGCATGTGGGGGGGGGGGGGGGGTTGGCATCTGCAGAGGCCACTGGGGGAATGAACTGGGGACAGGGACAATGACCAGACCCTCGTTTGTCAGTTGCAATAAACATGCACGAATATGGATTTAACACACAAAGAAGCCACGTTAAGACTTAGCTTGACCTGAACACTTGGTGCTTGGGGAGAGAGACCATCTTAAATTTCTTTGCCTACTTTAAGGTGTTTTAAGCTCTCTTGCCTTCCTCCTGACTCCCAGCTATGCTGTTTGTTGTATTCAAATCCTCCTTTAAAAACTGTCTTAAAAATAAGTTTTAAGATCAATGGTTATTAGGATACACACTCAGATTCCTGTTTGTAGACATCAGGAAATGTGCCCCTGGACTCCAGCATGGAGAAAGGCAAATGACCTGGTTAAGATCACATGGAATTTATTTTCATTCCTGGCTCTGGAATTTTCTTGGACCTTCAGGTACTCGTTAACTTTTCTGAGCCTCAGTTTGCTCATCTGTGAAATAGAAATACTAATCACAGCTCTCCTCAAATGTCTATGTGTGGTATCCAGTGAGAACCTCTATTTCTTGAATACCTGCAGAATAGCAGACTTATCTGGAAATAAGGTAAGTGGGAACACACTGCCATTTAAAATATTTATGTAAGTGGAAGGACTTTTTATTGTTATTGTATCTGAGAAAATTAAAGTTGGGTCCACAAAGGTATGTAACTGTGGGAGGTAAACCATTCATTTTGTCATCAGAATCTCTGCTTAAGGCTTCAGAACATTCTGAACAATCTCCGATCATCCACTTTGGACCATGAACCTTCCAAACCTGAAATTGTCTTAACTTAGGTTACCGACACTTCCTACCTGGATTATGGCATCAGCCTCTTATCTCGTCTCTCTGCTTTCAGTCTCAACAGTTCCAATCATTTACATGTACAGCAGACAAATCTAAAGACACTACACTTCTGCTGAGAATCTTTTCACAGCTTTCTGCTCTTCCAAGAAGTCCACTCCATGTTCCTAAAACCTGGCCTCTGTCAGCTTCTTTAGGATTATCTCTTGACACATTTCTTCCCACCCAAAAATGCTGTCCTGTGCATTCCCATCCATAAACCCATAATTTTTATTGCAGTATCTCTGAGATTCTAGAACCTTTGAAGAGGTTCCAGCACCCTGAAGCATGGCATACTTCCGTCAAAAACATCTTTGTTCCTTCAACTTCTGGCTTAGGTTCAACTACAACACGTCCTCCAGATCACAACTCGGAAGTTGCTCCGTTTCCTCTGGGGAGACATGAATGGCATTCCTCTCTTTCATTTTCCTTCATAGCCTGTACACAACTGACATCTAATAACTGTTTATATTTGCTATTATGCGTTGTCTGTTTTCTTTTCAGGTTGACACCGGACTTTGAGCTTTTTAAAGACGGACCGAGCCTCATTTGTTTTTTCTTTCCCTCACTTCTTTCCTTCCTTAAGTAGTGCATGAGTTCCTACTTTGGGTTAGGCACTGTATTCTGAAGATGATCACGTCTTTAAGCCTAAAATTGTGCCTGACACAAGGCAATCAGGCAACAAATATGAGTAATGGAATGAACCAACCAATGAATCCAAGGTTCCGTTCAAACAGACCCAACTCTCTCTCCCATCTAAAGCTGTTTGGAGGCTAAGGAAGAGCGACATCTTTTCTAACCTTTGCTTTTTGCCATATTGTTATTCTTTTTCTGGTTTCACCCCCTGGCAGAGAGATGTCTTAATGAAAACAGATTGCTCCGTTTTTCTAGGATATATCCTTCAGCTGGTAAACTGCCCAGGCCCCTCATTTAACTTATTATTTGGTGTGTCTTCTTGTTAGCTTGCTTTCCTAAGCAGTGGAAAAAGCATTGACATAGAGTCTGAGGAGCCCAGATGCTCCTACTTAGAAGATGTGTCCCTTTGGGCAAGTCATTTATCCTCTCTGAGCATCATTGTCCTTAT
>NW_011888842.1:1659636-1662417 GCF_000151845.1 Pteropus vampyrus
TCATTTACATGTACAGCAGACAAATCTAAAGACACTACACTTCTGCTGAGAATCTTTTCACAGCTTTCTGCTCTTCCAAGAAGTCCACTCCATGTTCCTAAAACCTGGCCTCTGTCAGCTTCTTTAGGATTATCTCTTGACACATTTCTTCCCACCCAAAAATGCTGTCCTGTGCATTCCCATCCATAAACCCATAATTTTTATTGCAGTATCTCTGAGATTCTAGAACCTTTGAAGAGGTTCCAGCACCCTGAAGCATGGCATACTTCCGTCAAAAACATCTTTGTTCCTTCAACTTCTGGCTTAGGTTCAACTACAACACGTCCTCCAGATCACAACTCGGAAGTTGCTCCGTTTCCTCTGGGGAGACATGAATGGCATTCCTCTCTTTCATTTTCCTTCATAGCCTGTACACAACTGACATCTAATAACTGTTTATATTTGCTATTATGCGTTGTCTGTTTTCTTTTCAGGTTGACACCGGACTTTGAGCTTTTTAAAGACGGACCGAGCCTCATTTGTTTTTTCTTTCCCTCACTTCTTTCCTTCCTTAAGTAGTGCATGAGTTCCTACTTTGGGTTAGGCACTGTATTCTGAAGATGATCACGTCTTTAAGCCTAAAATTGTGCCTGACACAAGGCAATCAGGCAACAAATATGAGTAATGGAATGAACCAACCAATGAATCCAAGGTTCCGTTCAAACAGACCCAACTCTCTCTCCCATCTAAAGCTGTTTGGAGGCTAAGGAAGAGCGACATCTTTTCTAACCTTTGCTTTTTGCCATATTGTTATTCTTTTTCTGGTTTCACCCCCTGGCAGAGAGATGTCTTAATGAAAACAGATTGCTCCGTTTTTCTAGGATATATTCTTCAGCTGGTAAACTGCCCAGGCCCCTCATTTAACTTATTATTTGGTGTGTCTTCTTGTTAGCTTGCTTTCCTAAGCGGTGGAAAAAGCATTGACATAGAGTCTGAGGAGCCCAGATGCTCCTACTTAGAAGATGTGTCCCTTTGGGCAAGTCATTTATCCTCTCTGAGCATCATTGTCCTTATCCATAAAAAGAAAATGATAATATGCGGTCCTGCAAGAAGTAATTCAGAAGATGTATAGTAAGTACCTGGCACAGTCCTTGGGAAATAATGAATTTTCTAAAATTGTGTCTGCCTGTGTCCCTCCTTCTCCTCTTTTTTTTTTTTTTTTTTTAATATGCCTGTGTCTTTCATTGAATACCCACCCAGGGTAAGACTATAAAGAGAGAGAAGAGGGGTTGTAAATAACAGTAAGTAGTATCTGCTGAGAAGGTTAAGAGTTAGAGAGTTGGATAAAGGAAAGTTTCATACTATTCTTAGAATTATTGGGCAAATTATTAAGGTTTTTATTGTTCTCATAGATAAAATAGATATTTTGTTTTCTATGATGGTGTCGTGATCACTAAATGAGAGAATGAATACACTATCACATAAGGAAGCCTCAGTCCATTTTAGTGACGATAATATTGTATTATCCATCTTCATTCCATCAATTTGTACAGCTAAGCTACATTTTAATTCCAAAATTCCTTAACTCTGACAGCTGGTCCAGATTGGCATGGATCCTGGGGGTAGTGACAGAGTCCAGAAGCCCACATGGACATGACCTGCAAATTATGTACTTTGACAGAATGTGGTGAGACAAGAACCAGACCACATATCACTTTATTCTAAAGCCAACTACAGAGCCTAACGGCATTTTCTGACACCTCGGAAGCTTCCTGGGGAGGGCCATTCTGTGCTGGGTGCTGGGACATGTTGGGCTTTTGTGGCTCTGCTTCCCTGTGGGTCTTAATGGAGAAACTAAGTCACCGGCAATGGAGAAATGGTGGTGTCAGGCATTGTTGAGACTTTCTGTGGATTCCAGTTACACATCATTTCCGATTATAAACAGAAATAGAGGTGGTGGGCGCTGTTGCCTAACCGGGTGAGAAGTCCCTTTACTAGAAGGCATTTCTTAACATGGCACAGTGGCCAGTGATCTGTGGTGCGACCTTGTGTGTAAGTCATAAAACTTTGCACGACCTTAGCGTTCCCACTGTGGGGAAAGCTGGGGACCATATGTGAGGCAGCTCCAGGTCATGATTAGAGCTCAGATCCTGTCATGCGAGAGAATCAGGCGTAGAGTATAGCTCTATACAGACCAGTGTGAGACCTTGGGCATGTTACTTGACCTCTCTGAGCCTCGGTTTTTCCTAGTCGGTCCAGTCTTATAGAACCAATGTGAGAATTAAATGAAACCATGTATGTCAAATGCTTTAGCCAACTGCCTGGCCTGTACTAAGAGACTGACCCACTTTGGCTATCATTACTACTAGACACAGATACTTACTGAGAACCTACCATGTTCAGTATCCTCCGAGTTTATTATCCCATTCAATCCTCACATACACACGGCAAAGAGGATATTATCCCAATGTCCAATGTGGGAAAAATGAAACTTAGTTCAAACAACTCACCCGAAGTCACATGGGAGTAAGTGGCAGAGCTGAAATTTAAATCGAAGCTTCTTTGATACCACAGCCTATTGCTGATCTTTCTACTGCAAGAGATTGACCAGATGACACTTACTTTCCCTGAAAAGTACTGATGGTCATAACTAATCAAATGGAACTGATTCACTTCATATCAACAGACACTTAAAGGGCTCCTAGTATATGCCTAGTGCTGTGAAAGATGAAGAAAAAGAGATGGCCCGATCCTTAAGCATAGGTTAGTATTTATTTGAGAGTGAAAGACAGGAAGATGGAT
>NW_011888842.1:1662467-1678104 GCF_000151845.1 Pteropus vampyrus
TTAGAGCTCAGATCCTGTCATGCGAGAGAATCAGGCGTAGAGTATAGCTCTATACAGACCAGTGTGAGACCTTGGGCATGTTACTTGACCTCTCTGAGCCTCGGTTTTTCCTAGTCGGTCCAGTCTTATAGAACCAATGTGAGAATTAAATGAAACCATGTATGTCAAATGCTTTAGCCAACTGCCTGGCCTGTACTAAGAGACTGACCCACTTTGGCTATCATTACTACTAGACACAGATACTTACTGAGAACCTACCATGTTCAGTATCCTCCGAGTTTATTATCCCATTCAATCCTCACATACACACGGCAAAGAGGATATTATCCCAATGTCCAATGTGGGAAAAATGAAACTTAGTTCAAACAACTCACCCGAAGTCACATGGGAGTAAGTGGCAGAGCTGAAATTTAAATCGAAGCTTCTTTGATACCACAGCCTATTGCTGATCTTTCTACTGCAAGAGATTGACCAGATGACACTTACTTTCCCTGAAAAGTACTGATGGTCATAACTAATCAAATGGAACTGATTCACTTCATATCAACAGACACTTAAAGGGCTCCTAGTATATGCCTAGTGCTGTGAAAGATGAAGAAAAAGAGATGGCCCGATCCTTAAGCATAGGTTAGTATTTATTTGAGAGTGAAAGACAGGAAGATGGATGGGAGTGTTAAGTACTAGTGAAGGCTCTGGACCCCAGGGGCTCCCATGATCACAGGCAGTATCTTAGTTTCAGCTGTTACGACAAAAATACCTTTGAGTGACTTGAACAATAACCTTTTATTTCTCACAGCTCTGGAGCCTGGGAAGACCAAGAGTGAAGAGCTGAGAGATTCGTGTCTGGTAAGGACCTGCTTCCTGGTTCACAGATGGCCATTTCCTCTCTGTGTCCTCACATGCTAGAAGGGGCAAGAGAACTCTTTGGGGTCTCTTTTATAAGGGTACGAATCTCATTCATGGGGACTCCATCCTCATGACCCGTTGCCTCCTAAAACCCCAGCTTTCAACACCATTACTTTGGAGGTTTGAATTTCAACTCACAAAGTTTGAGGGTACATAAACCCTCAGTTTATAATAGGCAGTGATCTCTGGCTCACGTGGTCAAAATATCTCACAAGAAGGTCCAGGGAACTTATTAGAGATTCTGGGAGAACTGAGAGAGCTGTCGTGGGTAGAAGGATGGTCATCTAATCCTTGGTGGTATGGGGCCACTGTAAACCCCCAGAAGCCAGTCCAGGTGCCCCTTCTGTGGGAAGCATTTCCTGATGCCTAGGTCCCTGCGCCCTGCATCCTTCTCTTCCACATTCAGTGTTTTGTCACTCACACTTTATTGACTATGACTTCACTATCTGTGAGCTCCTTGATCTTTCTCCTTTGACACTCCTTTCATTGCACACAGCCTGGCACCTAGAAAATGCTAGAATCTTATCCCCACAGACTTGCAGGGAGGAAGGAGCATCTGTCTTGCTGTCTGCATTGCCCTGGTCCAGGCTAGTGATCTCTAAGGTGATGTTTCCCAGTTGTCCTTCCAGCCAAGAGATAACAAGTGCTGGATCCCAGAGGACAGAGGCAATAATGAGTCCTGTGCATTCCCTACAGCCCCATGCAGTGAATTCCTCCTGCTCCTGCAACCACAGGTCTTGGGATATACTTGGGCATTGACCCCACCTCGTCAATCTTTCTATGTAGTGTTTCCCTTGGCCACCAGAGAGCTCCTTGCCTCAAGAACTTCTCTATGGCCTCCTGGGAGACCATTCTCATTCTACAATGTCTCTGAGGCCATCAGAGATATAGACTTTGGGTGGCTCAGAACTAGCAGATAGAAATACAAGCCAAAGTTAACACACATCCTTCAGTTTTCAGGATATACTGTTTACTTTTGTTCACAGGCTCTTTCTTCGTCTACTCTACTTCGATAAATCTTACTGTCCTTTTGGAGTCAGTGTAAATCCCCTTCCTTTAGGAAACCTTTCTACCCTTATAAACCCCCTCTTTGTAACCCTCATTATACTACAAATTAATTGTTTAATTATCTTTCTATATTGTCATTCATCTTTAGTCATAATTACTTCAACAAATGAATTCATTAGCTACAGGACTTTGAGGATGCAAAAAAAAAAAAAAAAAAAAACCAAACCTTTCATAGACTGACAGTTTGGGGAAAATACCTGGGTAGTTTTTAGATGTGCTTCAGTGGGGATGTCCGAGCCTGACAGCATTCAGCAGCTCTGAGTAAGACCCAGGAGGAGAGGCTGGAAAGAAGGAATATAACAATGGAAAACTTTACTCACTTGAAAATTTGTACATGAGCCAGTCCTGAAATCAAATGTGATCTCATCAAAGCTTCCTGGCCTTGATCAGAGCCATATAGCTTTATGTGTGTGTGCATTTGTGCACGCATGTGTGTGTGTGTGTGTGTTTGCTTTTCAGACTACAAAGTGCTGTCATAGTGTTTCAACAGTCTTGTGTATTAAGCACAATCTAGTTCCTCTCATTCATAGATGAGAAGTCTAGAGTTTGAGAAGCAACCCACCCGAGTCCTACAGCAACAGCATATGCCCCTTGCCTTCTGATTCCCATGGCAGATGCCTTATTCACTTCTCATACCTCCAATCTGAAAGGTCTTCAGACACCTAAGAGATAAATACTTATCTCTACTTCTTTTCTCAAAGGATTTAACATGCCTACTGTCTTAATTTCACCATGAAGGTTTGCAATGGTATTCCACAGTAGTTTCATATGGCGTTCTTTCTCATGGAATAAGATGACAAACACTCACCCTGAGAACATAATTAAAAGTGGGAAATTAAGGCCAAGTAAAGAGAAAATATTAACATGCAAACCCTATGTATCTACAGGATTGATATATTTGACCCTTATTTGTGTCTTTTAGTTCTCCAGCATCTAAAGAAAAATTTGGAGATAGATTTAGTCATTTGCTCTTAGGAAAATAGTATTTCCTGAGCTAAAGAAATCTTTTGCAAGCATTAGATCTCAGGGAAATCTTTTCAAGGGGCTTCAGCATTTATTCAACAAATATTTATTTTTATGTTCCATGTACCAGGCACCGTGCTAAAACATGGATACAGAGAATGAACAAATATTGACCTTGTGAAGCTTTGTTTAGTGGGGAAGTGATGTTCAATACACACTTTTTACGTATCATGATAAGGCCAATAATAGAAAAAGCATAAGATGATGGAAGAGAATACGAAGTGACTTGGTTTATTTTGGGAGTTCTGGAAGGTCTCTTGAGAAAGTATTATTTTGGCTCAGAGCAGAGGGTGATTAGGTTTTGACAACGGGAGCATGTGGAAGAACAGGCATTCTGTTCAGCAAGAACAGCAGATGCAAAGGCTCTGAGGCAAGGAAGAGCCTGAAGGCATTCCAGAAATTTACAGAAAGACAGTGTGGCAGTGTGGGCCCCAGAGAGCAAGGGGAGTAATGCCTGAGATGAGCCCTAGGAATGGGAAGGGTCAGATCCCCCAGAGTCTTGTTGACCTTAGTAAGACCTGGTCATTATCCCGGGATAATTATCCTGGTCATTATCCCAGGTCTTACTAAGGTCAGGGTGGGGGGAGGTATTAAAGCTACTGAAGAATTTTAAGCGAGAAAGTGCCTGTTGATACTTGCATTTAAGACGATGCTCTGGCTATTATAGATAATGGCAAAAGAAGTGAGCAGGGGAAAGAATGAAAGTCTGGAGACTACAAGAAAGCTATGGAAATGTCCTGGCCTGAAAAGAAGGTAGTCTGGAAATATAACAAGATATGGGCAGGCTCAAAACACTCTGTAGAGATAGAAACTTGATGAGCTCGATGCAACCATGTTATATCGGGGGAAGATGATTACTGCCCAGAGGAAAATCACGGACAATGTCCCTCTCCCAGAAATCAGGACCTATGAAATAAGGGTGGGGCAAAAAAAACGACCTTCATTTAAATAATTGATAAAATTCTCGTTGGGCAGCAGAAGACATTTCAAAAGGATATGCACACTCACAACCCAGCTGTGTAACCACATAGTCACTGCAGCTCACATCTGGGAGTTTTCAGCAAGTGACTGGAAAGAAGCTATTTTAGGTTCTTTCGTATGTTCTTTTTGTCACAAGCGGAGTTCGGTCTCACAGTTATGATGGTGAGAAGCAGGCTTGACAGATTTTGACGCAGCAAAGCACAAGAATTATCTGCAGATTGTTCCCTGAGGAAATGGGTCTCCCTCCATGGGCAGATGCTGGCACTCCTTGATGACTCACTTCCGAGGGGCTCAGCCCTGTCGTGGGCTTGAAGGAAAGAGGAAGCCTGGCATCAGATCCAATACCAGTGACACAGTGGCTTCTTGCCTGCTTTTTAGTAGTTGCTCCAATGGGCGCATCTGTGCCCAGAATTTGTCGGCTTGTGGGAAAAGACAATGAAGTTGTGTTTCCTGTATCCAAAACGATGACTTCATGGTTCTTGTAAGGCAGAATAAGAATTAGGACGGAGGAGGTGGGGAATTCTTGGTGTTAAAGGAGCATGTTACAAAGTTTGAGTTTCGCACTGGATGCAATCTGGAATGCTCCCTATCTGGGAAACTGTAAAGTCCAAAGCATTAACTATGTTGGCAATAAGGACCCATGTTTCCTCCCATTTAGCTAGTTTTAAAAGAAATTATGAGTCTCCATGTTGTTGGAGTGATGTGTGTAGACTTATTTTCCTTTCCTGTGCTGAAAGCATGATATAGAGCAGTGGCTTTTAAAATTTTTTGACAATGATCCATAGCCATAAGTGAGTTTTATATTGTGACTTTGAACATACGTATGTACTGGGAAAAGCTTCATGAAAACTAGCACTACAATGTGTAACACACAAGGGCAGTTTCTATCATATTTTATTTGTTGTTAGTTTATATGTAAAAATCTACTCGTGACCCAATACACTGGTTTCAAGACCCCCTCACAGGTGTGACCTGCAGTTGGAAAACATACAGGTAGAGGAAAGACTATGGGTCTTGGAAGTCTTGGCTCAAGACCTAGCTCTCTAACTTAAGGCCTGTGAGGGTTTTCTGAGCCTTAGTGTATCAGTCAGCATGGGCCACAGTACGCTTCAGTAATAAACAGCCCCAACATTTCAGTGGCTTAAAACAATAACATATTTCACTTTCACTTACATTGGGGGCTCTACTCATAGTAGTGACTTAGCGATCCCAGCTGCTGGAGCCTCCACATCAACCTGCTTCCCCATCTGCTGTGAGAGCAATTTAACTTCCAGCCATGACCCTTTCTTGTATGAGTCTGGGACAGTCACAGCACCAGGGCTGGCTTTGTGGATGTGTGACCTGTGCAGTCACTCAGGCCCTGGTGCACAGAAGGCCTTGTGACTGGTTCACTGCTGAGCTGTCACTGTCTTGAAATTCTGAATAATTATCGAAGAAGAAGCAGCCCCACATTCTCCATTTGCCCGAGGCCCCACAAATTAGGTAGCTGGTCTGCATATAGTCTCTTTGAGTCTTCATGTCTTCATCTGTAAAACGGGATCACAGTGCAGAACTCATAGGGCTCTTAGGAGAACTAAGAGAAGGAAGGCAAGGAGGCATAGAGCTCTCGTTGTTAACTTGCTGACTGTATCTTCAGTCATACCTGTATAGAAAACCTCTACTTAATCCAACTAGTCTCCTCATCCGGAATGCTCTACTTCCTCATCCTGCTTTCCTTCTACCCTTCAGTCTATCTGAGTTTTTTTTCATTATTCGAGATTCAAATCTAGTGTTTCCTTGGGGCCACCACCCATGACTGCCCAGGCTGTTCTCAGCAACCCCACAACGTTCACTATGGATCTATCTTAATGACTCTCTCATTTTTGTTCTATCTTTTCATTTTGACTCCCCGCCACCCCAGCTCAGGACCCATTGCTTCTTGCCTGGGATATTTAGTAGCCTTCTAGTTTGTTGTCCTATCTCCAGTTGGCCCTTCTTTGCACCCTCTACAAAGCTGGGGTCATTTTCCCATCATTCTAAAATGTCTTTTCAATCATGTCATTTCCATATTCAGAGAATTTCAATGGCTTTTGCCTGGTAAGGGATGTAGGTATTAGTCTTGTATTCAGGATCTGGCTCTGGGCCCCCTTTCTAGTCTAATCTTCCTTTGCTCCCTTCATAAACCCTGCCTCCCTGCTCTACGCACTGTCTCTGAACCAAGCTCATTCTCCAGTCTTGAGCTCCTTGCACATTTGTTTCCTTCTGTCGAAGTAACCTGCTCCCAACTTGTACTGGGATTTCACCGCTCAGCTGAAATCCAGCCTCTTAACCAAGCACCTCTTGGGCAGACCCAGATGAAAAGACTCCCTCTTTCTTTCAAATTCCTAGTGTTTCTTGAAATTTGACATATTTACTGTTGCGTTGGGCAATTCACCCAATGTCTTGGTTGTCTTTCAGCTGGGTCTGTGTTCCAGAGAATGGGGACAATAACAAGATGTATCTATTGCGCCAGCAGCACTTAATGGGAGGCTGGAGTGAGGGGCTCCTGCAGAGACTGCCCGGGGCTCTTTCTGATTCCTTCCACTGGTCTGAGTCATCCTTCCTCCAGGCCCTTTTGGTGCTTGGTACATTCTTCTAACCTCACCACTTTCCATTCCAATTATTTCTTGACATGACTAGCTCCCTTACTAGGCATGTCTTGTTCATTACTGTAGCTCTGATGCCTCTCACAGGACTTGGTGTCAGTCAACATTCAGAGAATGGGTGGATGGATGAGAGAACAGACACACAGGTAGAAAGAAGTCTTTGACCTCTGTGGGTATGTGTGATGGGGAGGGACCTGCATGTAGCTCTAGTGTAAAATAACTTACGCTGAGATAACAATTGATTACAAAATCTTATTGGCTTCAAATAACACATATTTCTTATTCAAACTCATGTCCATTGTAGGGCAACTGCAATTCTACTCTATCCTCTCTTCATTCTGGGATCATGACTGATAGAGAAGCCTAGTCTGGAACATGCTATATTGTATGGTAGAAGAAAAGAAAAGATGGCAGAGGCATGCAGTAGCTCTCAAAGTGTCTGGGGAAAATGGGTCATGTCATTTTAACTCACACCTTGTTGTCCTCATGGACACAGAAAAGATAATACTCTTAGATAGATGGGCTCAGTACGGGAGGGGTAGTGGGCATTTTTTGATAAGAACATAATTGGTTACAGTGGGGGATGCTTCATGTGGAGGGGAATCCAGTGGTGTACTCTTGGTCTCTCTGTGACCCCACACTCATTCTGACCAGTGGGGTGGACAGGCTCATCCATGTGGTGAGTTTGGATTGAAGGACTAGACACACAGAGCTTTGCATTTGTCTCATCCTTCCTTAGTGCACATGAGCTGCCCATAGGGTGTGTGCTTCCTACCTGGCCCTTCCAGGAACTGAGGGAGAGACGTCCTGGTTCAGGGTTGCCTGTGACTTGGTAGTAGGCCTTTCTAATCCTGGAATTTCATTTATTCATTGGGAGAAGCCATTGCACAAATAACAAGGATGTTTTGATCTTCCTTCAATTTATTCCTCTGCCTTATCCCTCTGCTAGTTTCCAGTGTGGATGAAGAAGAGGGCATAATTTTTTGAGCCCCGCCTTCCCCAAGATGTCTCAATATTAGTGTTCACAGAAATATCAGATTCTGAGAGTGACGTATTTATTCTCACTGGCAGGAAGAGAGGTCTCAGTGTTGCTACTGCCAGGATTGTCTCACTTAAAGAATTTTTCCAAGCGCAAAAGAAAGATTGATATTCTGAAACACAGTATCTAACAGGCTGCTTCCTGCTCCAGGATCATCTTATACAAAAGATACTATGTTCACTCTGAGCCAACTTGGTTGCTTTACAGTCAGAAATCAGAGCACAGTAGAAAATGGACATGTGGGGACATCTGTAGTGAACACTATCTTTTTTTTATTCGAAGCTAACCATCTGAAAAAAATCTCGAAACCTAGCTCTTCACACTAATCTTGGACAGTACACGTGGCACCCAGAGAGTCCTTGTGAGGGGGGATGCTCAAAAGTAGAGTATGTCTATTCTCACTTAATAGGGTGTTTCTCAGAGACCTGAGCTGAGATTCCATCTGGCAAGTGCAGTTAGTGATACGGAACATCTATTTGCATAAGTTGTTACACACAGATGGTGCTTCCATTTTTAACTGGAGGAAGAGAGAGATATTTTGGTATGGCAGGTAGGAAAAAGCAGGGAGAGAAAGGCGAGGCAAAGCTGAGAGAGATGTAATGATTTATTTCTACTTAACTTGGCCACATGAGAGATTGTGGGGGTGAAAATCTAAAGTTTAAGAAATTGTGTTCATGAAAAACTATAAGATCTGAGAAGAAGCAGTGAGATTTTGGAAATAGACACCTAACTTGGTAGTTTACGCAAAGGATTTTTCTTCTCACTAATTCTAAAGCTCAGGGACAGTATTTGTAGGGCTTATGGAGCAAGACAGTGAACACAGAAAGGCCAGAGAGGAAAGCAAGGCTTTTGCCAAGAGTACCAGCCCCTGCGGCACTGATAAGTTTTCTCCTAAAACTGTTGGCTCATAGAAGGATTCAAAGAGAGACTGGGTGAACTTATTCCTGAGAATGTTTGAAGTAGCAGGAGAAAATAAAAGAAACAAAAAAATAAAACTAAGTTATTGGGAATTGATGGTGGTGCTGGGAAGTAGTTAAGAATCATTATTATTTACTCATTGATGAACTTGTGACCTCACATATATTTCCCTGAGACATTGGATCACACCTCGGTACTGGGGTAAATGTTTTGCTTGTGATAGACCCCTTCGTATTTGTTTCCTATTGTTGGTATGACAAATTGGCTTAAATTTAGTGGCTTAAAAAAACACAAACTTATTATCTTATAATTCTGGAGGTCAGAAGTCCAAAATCAGTTTCTCAGGGCTAAAATCAAAGTGGCTACAGGCCTTTTGAAGGCTCTAGAGAACAATTCATTTCCTTGAATTTTCTAAGTTCTGGTTATCACCTGTATTTCTTGGCTTGTGACCTTTCCTTCATCATTGAAGCCAGCAGTGTAGCATTTTTCAATCTCTTTCTCCTGACTTTAACACTCCTGCCCCCTTTCATAAGGACCCTTGTGAAAATATCTTCATTTTAAGGTCCTGAGCTTAAGCACATATGTAAACTCCCTTTTGCCCTATATCCAGCCTATCATACCCTCCAAATAGTTTTCACTGGCTTTGGTTCAAGAGGAGACAAATTCAGCCTGTATTAAGCACATATTGTATGCCCTTTCTCTGCTAGAAACTTTCCATACTTTATTTCAATGAACCCCCAGTGTGACTCTGCAAAAGAGGTATTTATTATATCCATTCTATAAATGACGAAGCAGAGGGTTGCACAGTTAAATTACTCATTCCTTTTGTAAGAGATGGAAATAGGATTTGAGTGCAAATTGGTCTGGCTTAAAAACTCACTCTTTCCCTACAACTTCAAACACTCCATCTCCAGAGCTGTTATTTTCTCATGATTAAAATGACTGGATACGAAATGCCAAGAAATTCATGTCCATGCTTCCCAGAGGAAGGCTGAGGGTCCTGTCAGTACTTCCTGATAGATAGCCACTTTCTCTGTCCCTGGAGTAGGAGAGGTCCCTGATTCCTTCTTTATTCTGGGACTCTGCCCGGGATACCCTGGTGTTGTGGAAGAGACACACCCAAATGCCCTGGATGAGTCACAGACCTTGCCCAGAGCTAGAATGTGATGAGGAGGGAAGGCTCTTGCTGCCTCAGCCTGTGAAAGGTTTCCATTATAGTATTTCTGCCAGAGCAGCAATTCCATTCTTTGATCCTCCTCCCCATGACTACAGAGCCTCAGGCAACCAACTGAGTTAGCGAGAGAGTGAACAGGGCACTGGGGAAAGTGCTGGACTGGAGACCAGGGGACCTGGAGGCTTGTGTCGACATTACCACTGACTTGAGTCCTATCTGGACTAAAAATGTTGGGCCTTTTCTTCTCTTATAATTTAGAGTATTCTTGCTTAGCAAAGGATACCAATAGAATCACCAATATCAGAAAGCCTCTGGATACCATGCATTTGGAGACAACTTTGGCACGTGCTGTACTTTTTCTCAATATGCAGGATGATAGAATGACTAAGAGCCTGGACCTTGCGTTAGAATTCCAGCTCCGTCCCTACTGGCTGGGTTGTCTGGGGCGAGACTCTCTTTCTTCCCCTATAAAATGGGATAATGATGATCATAATCCTCTCTTTCTAGGGTTATTGTGAGGACTGCTCGCCAGTTAGACTGGCAACTGCTGAGGCCCATGCATATGCTCATCTCAGATCTCCCTCTCTATTCTCCTTGAAGCTCCAGTGGAGAAAGGAATGTAGACTCTAGATTCAGAACCACTTGGCTTTTCTATTATGCTCTACTACTCATCAGCTGTGTGACCTTAGACAACTAAATACAACCTGTCGACCCTCAGGGGTTTTCATCTGTAAGATGGGGGTATTAATAATAGCCACTTTGCAGTGAGAACTTGAGGATTAATAGGATGATGCATGGAAAGTCCTAGCAGAGTGCCTGGCATATGGAAAGGGTTTGCTCCCTTCGGATATCATCCTCTTCTTGTGTGATGAACTTCTTTAGCATTTCTCAGCTGCTTTGCATTTAATTCCATTTTCTAAGGTGTCAAGAAACATAATTTGATATTTTGGACAAAGTTACGCTTTTATATTGAGCTCACACACTTGTAAATATGTGCATTAAACTATGTCCTGAGGCAGAGCAAGTGGCACAGATTTTCCAGCACTCTTCACCTCTCAACTCGTAGCCTCCATGTCTGCGAACAATTAATGCAGAGAGGAGGTTTACAGTTGGCCACCCAAATGCATCTTAAACATTTAATTTTAAAAAACTAAAAGGATGAACCCAGCAAACTGCTATAAACTTCAAAGGCTCTATTAAGGATTTGGATATATGGTGTTAAAAGATATATCCAAGATTTCTGGCACTGGGCCTACGAAAAAAAAATTGTGGAGTGACTGTTTCTGTGTGGAATCTAGGGAAAGGGACTGTAGAAGTGAGCCATGTGCCCTGGTTTTTGGCTTAAACTGACCTTAAGAGTAGACTCAAATGACAGTAGACTTAGCTCAACTCTTGGTTCTTACAGATGCAACCAAAAGTTAAGAAAGCTTAGGGCAAGTGAGAATACATTGGACAGAGAGCTGCCAAGGGCAAGAGTTAGATTGGAGCTGCTTTGGACTTAGTCCCTTTCTACCTGGAACGAAAGCAATGATAATTGTGTCAACTAACATTTATTGAGCAATTGTAACATGCTAGATGGCTGTATATTATATTTAATTTACATCTCATAACAAACTATAAAGAAGGAACTATTATTATACCCATTTTCAAAATAAGGAAACTGAGGCTCAGAATGTTTAGATAACTTGCTCAGATCCAAATAGCTTCTAAGTACAAATCTAGAATTTAAATATAGGTCTATTTAATGCTGGATTTCTTTGTGAAACAGTCAAACAGAAGAGATAACGCCTAATATAAGTGGTTCAGCCATTGATCTGCTTGAAGCCTGAGCAATAGATAAGAGGTTGTCTTGGACATCCAAGGTTTGGAAAGTCTAAGACTCACCTTCTCTTTCTGAATTGGATTTGTTGTGCATCTACATGAATCTTTCCAAACAAGCTGCTCTACATTCCTGGCCTAGCAATCCTGTCTACCCAAAGCACAGCAAGGATTTTATCCCCTGACAAATTATTTGTCGGCCTGTTTTCTAGAGAATAAATTTCCTCTTTGATGAAATCCTTACAAAACTCTCAGTACAGACAAGGTCCAGGACATGTTTTTAAATTGCTAACAATGTTTCTTATTAGCTTTTATTTCCCTGGTTGTGATGGAGGGAGGAACAGAAATATTTCCAACTGACCTTATACACTGACTATTGCTACTATTGCTGACTAGCGTGATCTCAGGCCCACAGTTTGGGGACGTTCCCTAAGATGTGGCATTCTTCCCCACACTCCCACCACCCACCATCTATCCATCGTCATCCAAACCACCGCTGTGCTTCTCCTAAAATACTGAATGACCTAATTGTTCTCCCTGCCTAAAGCCTTGCCTCCTCTAATTAATTTCCTTTTTTAAAATACTTTTGTTTTATAAAATAATATAAGCATATGGAAAAGTTTTGAGTAATATAAGAAATAACTATATCACTTAGTGTTAGCAATTTTATTTTTATTTTATTTTTTTTAGGCGAAGCAATCCTTGGTTGACCTCACAGATTGTAAGGACCTTGTCAGCTTACAATCCCTTATTTTTTTTATTTTTTTATGCCTACAGCACCTGGTCTTCCTAGGTGGTCTCCCATCCAAGTACTAACCAGGCCCGACCCTACTTAGCTTCCTAGATAGGATGGGATCAGGCTTGTTCAGGGTAGCATGGTCGTAGACTAGCAACTTTAAAATTACATATGTGCATCCATAAAAGCAATATATGATATCGTCTTACACATATTTAAACTTAGCATAAATCGTATCATACTTCACATATTCTTTAGCGAGTTGCTTTTTCCAATGCAACCTTGTGTTTTGAGAATTAACCAAGTTGTTATGCGTAAAGTTTATTCATTTTGAACTTCTCTATGGAATGCCCTTGTGTGAATATCCTATAATTTAATTTATCCACTCTCGTTTTTGTGTACATTTAGTTTGATTTCGATAGTTGCTAATTACAGCAGCACTGCCATAGGCATCCTTGTACACATCTCTAAGTCTCTGCAGAGTAAATACCTACAGATGGATTTTTCAGGTCACATAACATGCTCATATTTATATTTACTAGATATGGATTTTCCAGGTCACATAACATGCCCATGTTTATATTTACTAGATAGTATCAAAGAAATTGCTCTCCAAAATTATACCAGTTTTCCCTCTCTACAGCACTTTATGGAGAATGGAGAGTTTCCATTTCCCTACACCTTACCAGTAATTGATATTGTCAGATATTTGACAATCTGATGGGTTTGACAACGTGTCTCATTTTCTAAATTTGCATTTGTTGGTGAGAATAATTTTTCACATTTACTTATTACATTTTAATTTGCATTTATTAGTGAGAATAATTCTTTTTATGTAATTATTGGCTGCTGGGATTTTCTCTCTCATGATTTGCCTGTTCACGTCTTTACTATTTTTGTCTCGCATTTTTAGTAGTTATTTTTTGACTTGTAGAAATTTTCACCCTGTGTAGTGTGCATATTATTACTTTTCCAGTTGAAAACTGGCAAAAACTTGCAAATAAATTCTCCAAGTCTATGGCACATTGTTTACATTTTTTTGTGGTGTCTTTATCATGTAGAAGATTTTTGGTTCTACTATATTCAGATTTATCAAACTTTTTATGGTTTGAGCTTCTGCATTTGGTTCAATAGATCCTTGGTTCTGAGGCCAAAGATTTATTTTTCAATCATTTTCTTGGAAAAGTTTTACTTTAAACTGTGATCTTCGATGTATCTGAAATTTATTTTGCACTAGTGTTCTAATTTTGTTTTGTTGCCATGTGGAAAGCCAGTTGTCCTTGTAACTTTTATCATATAGTCTATCTTTTCCCTGTTTATTTATAATGACATATCATATAGTGCCAAGTTTCCATGAGTCTGTTTCAATGTGCTTGATTCTATTATATTAATTTGTTTGTCTCCTCATATCAATAATATATTGTCTTAAATATTATACTGTTAGACTAAAGCTTAATATCTGGTTTTGGTAATCTTAATTATTTTTCTTTAATTTTTTAAATTTTCCAATTTTTTTAATACAAAGAGTATAAGTTCTGGTTGGTGAATTTCAATGAAAATCTTATGTGCATCCATAAAATCTTATTGAAATTTTCATTGAAATTGCAACAAATGTATAGATTATATTTGTGGGAGAATAGCAAGTTCTTTAATACTTATTCAGGCTTTTTATAATATCCTTTAAATTTTTCTTAAAATGTTCTCCTAAAAGTTTATTTACATTTTTGGTAAGAATTTTTTGTAGGTGTCCTGAAGTGTTTCTTGTTATTTTGACAGTATCTTTAATTTCCAATACATTTTTTAATTGGTAGAGCTGTTTTCTGGGAAGACTAATGGATTTGTGATTTGATCTCATAACTTGCAGAATTCTCTTATCTTTTCTAATATCTTTTCTGTTATTTTCTTAGATTTTCTAATCATCTTGCCTGCAAGTGAAGGGTACTTTATCTCTCTTTAAAACCATGCGCTTATTTTTCTTAACTCACTGTCCAGGACTCTCGGACAATTTTAAATAGTAGTGGTGACATCAGGCGTCCTTGGCATCTTCTAGATTTTAAAGGGAATGTTTCTAGTGTTCCATCATAGAGAGGCCATGAAACATAGTGGTTAAAAATGCAAACTCTAGGGTAAGTGGGTTTAAATTTAGGCTCTGTCACTTGCGTGACTTGGGATATATATGTATAATACGTATAATATTTATATATAATATAGATATAAATATATAAATTATGTATACAGTATATATTCTCTGTGTTTATATATATGTACATTTAGAACAGTGCCTACCACAAATTAAATACTCAGTAAGTATTTCATAGTGAAGAAAATAATGATGTTTACTGCAAATTTTTGATAGAGCTTTTATATACTTTAGGAAATTTCTTTATATTCCTACTTTCCCTAAAGTTTTCTTCATAGTAGAGGGGTGAATTGTGTCAAATGCTTTTTCTTCATTTAATAAGAGATAATGTGCTTTTTGTTATTAATATTCCAAAATGGTGGATTAAATGAGTAGATTTTGTGCCATTGAAACATCTTTGCATTCCTGGGCCATCGGTAACCATAACCTGGACGTGACATTTCATTGTTATCGTTACTGCTGATGATGTTGTTCTTGGTACATTTATAATATATAAATATACATGGCATTAAAATATATTTTAGTTATTATTTTGTGTCTCCATTTACAAGTGAAATTAAGCTACATTTTTTATTCTCGCACTAACGTTTTACATTTTGAAAAAGTGAGAAAATATTTGTTCTTTGGGATTAGTAAAGAGTGATTGAATTCATTTGGGCACAAAATTAACATTTAATTTTGTGCAGGATTTTGATTTGTACTTGAGTCAGTTTTGGTAATTTATACGATTTTCGGAAAGCCTTTTATTTCTGCTACATTTTCAAATTTGTGTATTTGAAAAATACACAAAATTAAATAATCTACAAAAATTTGCATAAATTTTGTATTAATTTATGATGATATAAAAATATTCTCTTATCTTTATGTCCCTACTATATTTTTATTTGTTATGACTTTTTTCCTAGTTTATTCTCACTGGGGTTTTATTTATTTTATGAATCTTTATAAAACCAGATTTTCTAAAGGTTGGTTCTTTTCAAAAGAAAAAAAAAATGCTGTGGTGATGACATTTTCATTTGTCATCTTGGCTAAGCTTAAATAGAGTTTCCAGGTAGTCAATCAAACAGTAATCCAGAGGCTGTTGTGAAGGGTTTTGCAGGTGTGATTAAAGTCCCTAATTAGTTGGCTATAAATTAATCATAAGGAAGATTATTTTAGGTGGGTCTGACCTAATCAGGTGAGTTGCTTTAAAAAGAGTTTTGTAGTTTCT
>NW_011888842.1:1678154-1687188 GCF_000151845.1 Pteropus vampyrus
TAATTAGTTGGCTATAAATTAATCATAAGGAAGATTATTTTAGGTGGGTCTGACCTAATCAGGTGAGTTGCTTTAAAAAGAGTTTTGTAGTTTCTTGATCTCAGAGACTCTAAATAGCCTGTGACTGGAAGGTTGTAGCCTGCTTGTGATAGTCCTTTTCCATGGATTTCGGACTTGCTTAGCCAACCCCTACCATTGTGTACATTAATTCCTTGTTTTCTATCTATATATCCACTCATTTATTTATCTGAATATGTAGACAGGCAGGCAGACAAACAGACAGACAGATAGGTATAGATACAGATATTCTTATCTATCTGAATATATTTCAGATAAATTATATATTTCTCTATACATATTCAGATAATTATATATATAGTAAGAATATGTTTATTGAAAGCATTGTACTATAATCAGTAAGGATTCAAACAAAGAAACAGACTAAGTAAGATATACACTTTTTCTTTTTAATAGTACATGAAATAAGAATGCATCTTAAAATTGATGGTATCTTCAATTTGATGAAAGAATTATCTTATGATTAATTTTTTTCTCTTACTTTTTTTTCTTACTCTTCTGGTCTGAGGTAGGTTTATTCTATATTGAGTTTTTAAAAATAATTATTTTTTATTTGCAAATTTTCTATTAGATTCTTTTTCTATTTATTATTTCTACTGACATTTTACCTACTTTTGGTTCACAATTTCTTATTATCTCTTTGAGAATTACAACCTTTCTTACTGAGAGTCTTTTATTCGATTCGATAATTTTCCATTGTTTGTCATTATCTCCTGATTATTGTTTTAATCTTGTCTTTTACATGGTTTTGTTGTTTGGCTGGTGGGCTTTCTTTTTTAGGATTAGCTTTTTCATTTTTTTCATAGTTTTGTTTTGTAAGATTATTTTACGTAGAATGAGTTGTTTTTTGTTCTGATATATTTTCCCCTTCTCTACATTTGTGATGTTTTCTTCCAGTGGACTCTGGGTTTACTATCTGGGACTGAGTTTTATGTCAACCGAGATTCCTGCTCCATGGATATAGCGGTAATATTTTGATCCATTTATGTCAGAGAGCATGTGGCTTTGTTCAACTGGATTCTTGGCCATGAGGATGATCTGCACACAATGGCCTCTTCTGTCAGGGAGCTGTCACCCCAGACGGTGGTCACAGCAGCACTGAACCTTTGGTCTCTTATTAACAAGGGATCTCACTTTCCTGTGTGGTTCTCAGCAGGGAGCCTGACTGGAGTCCAGCCTTTCCTCATGTTTTACTTTATTCCCTGTTCTTCCCATGGGAGCAGAAATCCTGAATGCCTCTGCCTGCTTTGGACTGGGGGCCCGTAGGCCTGTAGCTTCAGCCCATTTCTTAACTTGTTTTCATTCTATTTCTCATCCACAGAGATGTTTATTGTGCATTTGAGGCCAGCTGTGTGCTTCGAATGTTCTATTTGAGACTGTTATCTATCATTCTCGTGAATTTGGAGCAACATCATCTTACCTGGATTTCTCCCTTTGTTTCCTACCTGGCACAACTAATGGTGTTCCCTAAACTCCAACCCTCTGTAAGTCCTTCCCCTATTAATAACATTTCCTTGTGTCCCCATTGGACTTAGAAAGAGTAAAAACACAGTTCCAGACTTTATAAGACCTTTGCTTACCTGGCCTCTGCCCCTCATTTATGTGGTGTGGCTTTTAATTGCCCAACTACACCTTGCTTCCTTTCACCGCCAACCTTCAGCTCTGGCTCTTTCTCCATCTGATGTACTTTTGCCCCTGTCTTGTTTGTGCTTAATCCTTCTGATCTTTCTCATCTCCCCCTAATGTCACTTCCTTCCCTGTTTTTCATTCCATGTTCTTTCATTCTTCCACTCCCACTTCGCCTATGATAACACTTATCTCATTTCCTTGTAATTGCTTTTTCATTAATCTTTCCTCCTAGACTGAAATTCCTTGTGAGTAGGGCTCATGTCTTGCTCATTCAGTCCTAACCACTGCACCCGACACATGATAAACACCTAGCAAATGTTAGGAAAATGAGTAAATGAAAGGAAGTACGATTCTCTCATTCATCTTATTTCTTCCTTGCTGTCCAGAGGGAGCCCTGACTTGCATGTGACATGGAGGAAAGAATCATTCTATTTGCATTGCCAGGCAGCTGAGAGTCCCCAGGGCTCAGCCGTGAATTCCATCAAGGAAATCTGGAGCTTCCTGGAGTGATGGAGGGGGAGGTGGTAGGATTCCTGTGTGGAATAGGGAGGGTCCAGAGGAGATGAGTCAGAATGTCCAGTGCTCTGTGACAAAGACATCTCCTTCATGTTGCTGGGGAGCAGAACACAGACCTTGCAGGTCTGCTGTGGCTTGTGGCTCTGCGGTGCTGGGTGCTGGTTAGAGTGTATCCACCTCTTGAACTTGCTGATCTTTGCAGATTCTAATTGAAAGCTGATCTGAGCTTAGGGACCTGGGGGAAGTGAAGCCGTTCCTCCCCACTCTGAAGCAGACTTGGTTCAGTGCATTTGGACACAAGCCTGTGACCTTGGCTAAAGCAAGTTGGTGCTGAGGAATCTGAGTTCTACATATTGATCACCAGAGCAGCTGTTGAGACTGGCTTTCAAGATCATCCCTCACAGGGGGACTTTGGTGTGCCAAAATCTCTCTTACTCCCTTTCCTTCACCATTTTTATATGCAATTTAGTTAAACACTTGCCTTTCATGTGTAGGCCAAAATGGTGACTTCATAAAGGTCAGGAAATGGGGAAGCAAGAAATTTCCTTAAAAGATTTTAAATAAATTATTTTTAGTAATAATAAATGGTAGAGTGAAAGATTTAAGATCAGGAGCCTGGTAGTTGGATGGGATGAAATCTGCGATATTTGGGGATTGTTGCCAATCTTTTCTCAGGACTTGCATGGTTTTGTACTTGGATTTTCTCTATCTGTTATCCTTTATTTGCTATCTTTCCTTTAGAGTGGAGATATATGTATAAACTTTTAAATTATCTTTTTAATTGGTAATGGGTTGGAATTGAGCTCTCTAGTTCCTCTTTCCTGAAATATCCTATTCCGCTGTGGGACATGAGATTACTCTTCGTGCAAAAAGTGCAGTGAAGGAAGAGAGCCACAGCGGAGCGACTCAGAGTATCCTGTGGTTATTTTGAAGCCTGTTTGTGAAAGAAGCAGAGGAGTATTTTGGGAAGAGGGTCAGCTTAGGTAGGAGAAACCGGCCATGGTCTTTGCCCCACCACTTATCAGCCATGTGGCCCTGGGAAAGTCATTTAATAGATGTGAGCCTGCCAATTGTCAAGGCCTCGGTTTACCCGTCTACGAATGGGAGAGTTGGGTTAAGTCAAGGGTGGTCAGTTCAATGGCTTGTGGAGGATAAGAAGGCAATTTAAGAAAGCAGAAGAGTGCCAGGCGCCATGGGGAACAGGCATATGTCGCCAAAACATAACTTTAGCACATGGTTACTGTGCAGCAAAATAGACCAGGCACTGTCAGCACTTCTGATTATTTCAAGAGAAACCTCATATCTAGATTTTTATGAAATGCCCTGATTTCACATCTAATTAGCAACTCATTAAAAAAAAAACAAAAAACTAGCAATGTCCTGTTTAGGTCAAGCAGACATATCTGTGGGCTGAACACAGCCTGCGGACAGTCAGTCTGCGACTGTCTGTGGGGGGCAGGGGTGGATGATCTTTGACTCCAGATTTATTATCTGTCTTCAAGGTTGGCTAAGGTGCCTGGACCCAGCCCCACATAGGAATTCTGAGAGCCTGGTAGTTGGCTGTAGCATTAGCTTCCTGTTGTAGCCTACTGCCCTGAGAGAGGGCTGGCATTCCCCTAAGGTTGGAAAGGCCAAAGATGGCATCAGCATTTGCAGCATGGTGGGAATTACACTGTGCTGGGGACCAGGAGCTCTTAATCCTCACCTTGGCTCTGCCAGAACTTGGTTATGTCACCTCCCTTCTCTGATGCTCAATAGCCCTCTCTGTAGAATTGAAACTTTAGGTCTGAGCAGTGTTTCTCAGACCTCAGTCATTGGTGTGTCATCATGTGGTGGCCGTTCTTTATGATAATCCTTATCACCTTATATTTGCCCCCTTGCGTAATCCCCTCCGGTACTGAATAGAGCTGATGTATAGGACTGAAGAAGATATTGCAGAAGTGGTAGATGTGACTTCTGAGGCTAGGTCATCAAGGACATTGCCATTTGTACCTGGATCTCTCAGTTCACTTGCTCTGGGGATACGCAAGTGGCCATGTCACAAGAACACTCCAGGAGCACTGTGGAGAGGCCCACATGGTGAGGAATCGCCCACATCAACTTAACCATGTGAATGACCTTGACAGCAGATCTTCCAGCCCCACCCAAGTCTTCCGGTGGCTGTAGCTCTGCCCAATATCTTTACCGCAACCTCACTAGAGACCCTGAGCCAGAACCACCCCAAATTCCTGACCTACTGAACTGCGAGAGGTCAATACATTTCTCATCGCTTAAGCCACTAAGTCTCATATTACTTTACTATGTAGCAGTAGATAACTAATATAAAGTCACGATTATTGCCATATTTGCCTACCATCAATTCTATTACACATTTTTTTCAGCTTTAATGAGTTATAATTGATTAATAAAATTGCAAGATATTTAAAGTGTACATCATGGTGATTTGATATATGTGTATATTATGAAAGGAGTCCCACCATCTAGTTAATAAACACAACCATCACCTCACATATTTATTTATCGTTTTTGGAGGATATGTCTGTGTGAGAATATTTGTTGCACTCTCTTAACAAATTTAAATTATATAATATAGTGTTATTAACAATAGTCACCATGTTTTACATGAGATCCTCAGACTTTATACATCTTAAACTGCATGTTCCTACTCTTTTACCAACTCCTTCCTTTTCCCTTACCCCTCTGCCTCTGGAAACTAGTTTTCTACTCTGTTTCTATGACTTTGACTTTATTTTTCTTTTCTTTCTTTTCTTTTTTTTGATTTTATATATAGATATATATAGTATTTGTCTCTGTCTGGCTTACTTCACTGAGCATAATTCTCCGAAGTTCCATTCATGTTGTGTCAAATGTTTATCGCATATTAATGCATTTCTTTAAATGGTTTATTTTTTTTTATTTAAATGAATTTGTTTTAATACAAAAATTTTCATGCCATAAATGCACAATAAACATCACTAGCCAAAAATAAAGATAATTCAAAATTTAATTTCTTTGTCAATCTAATTTCTGCCTAGATAATGTTGCCTACAGAAAGCTCTGAGCCTAAAGTGTCTTGTTTATTTAAGGGAGATGAACAAGAGTTTAAGAGATGTTAAAGGCAAGCTGACGCCAAACTGATACTGTCTCCTTGGAGTAAACAAAATAATTGAAAGGAAACTAAGCATAGAATAACTTTCTCACAGTGAGATTTGATGTTAAAATGTCCCCCTCTATGACTCCAAGCTATCTTGTAGACCCAAATGAATGTTACTGTTATTGTTGTTGTTGCTTTCTTGGGGGTGGGGAGAATTAAGATCTATGGGTTTTTTGTTTGTTTGTTTGTTTGTTTGTTTGTTTGTTTGTTTTTGCAGTTTTAAAACATCCTAACATAGCACAAATGTCTATTCGTATAAAGTAAGATCACTTATAATAAAGTCCTGTAAAACAGTCTGCCACGGATTTTAAGTATTACTACTAATATAATGCCTTTTGGTTATTAAAAGGTGTAACACTTACAAAACCCTGCTCCATTCATTGGGCTCTTGTGCCAACCAAGAGAATGGGCTTGTTCAAGGATTCTCATCTCTAAAGTGACAGTTCAGGAAGCTGAAGCCCTGAGAAGGGACATCATGCACCCAAACTATTCAGAGAATAGTTAGCAGAACAGAAGTTAGAATCTGGGTGTCCTGACTCCTTGGTGCCCTCCCCTGCCCTATGCTGCCCACAAAGAATCAATTTCCCTGCCTCTTCATATGGGGTTTGCACTCCAGCTGGATCTCTGAGCAACTGTAGTACATAATGGCCTGAAGAAAGGGTGGCATGGCAGCAGCGGGGATGGTTTGGAGGCCTGGGAAACAGTCATAAGGCAAGGATCTTTGAGGAATCGGAGAAGCGGAGAAGACAGCAGTGCCAGCCTGACCAAGGAGTAGCTGCCGGGACAAATGAGACTAGCGAAGCAGCTGCTTCTGCATCCTGGAGGCTATCTCAGTTCATAGATCGAATCTGGAGCTTCACAAACGAAAAGCCAAACACAAACACACATACCCAGACTCCAATGCCCCTGTGATATCAAGTGTACTCCAGGCAATGCTCCAGCCCCCACAGAGATGCTAAAATGTGGCTTTCGAATGACCACTCATATTTCAGTCTCTTCAAGTTTGCGGCCAACGCCCCAACGCCCTTATCTCTCTACTTGACTGTATGATGTTTTTCAATTTCAACTAAAAAAGCACTTCTGAGACTCTGTACATCTTGGATTTGTGCAGCACTAAAGGGAGAAAAGTATATTTTGATGTAAAGAAATGCATGGAGCCTCTTGTGATTCTCTACCGAGTAGAGTAGAATTTTTTTATGAGTCTTGGGTGACAAAATCTTCAGACCAGATGGAAAGCAAACATGTTAAAGTATTTTGATGAAATAGTTTGGTGGCTATTTCTAGATCTAAACATACTCCCTCTTTCTCAGTGTGTTCTCTGTCCTTTTTAAACACTGACCACCAGAGCTAATAAATAATTGTATTTTCCTAAGATGTTTTATAGGTCTTGGAATGCAAGACTGCAGTACTGGAAGGTTCTGAACTTCTCATTCCGCCAGAGGAGAGATCTAGGCACAGAAGAGACCAAGGCATGGCACAAGTGACGTTAGTGAGTGAGTCATTAGCAGACAGAGGACTAGTTGATTGCATAAATAAAGTCACATTTTGCAAAGACAGCACATTTTGATGCCTTTCTCTTTTTTCCATTCATTTTTCAACTGTTAAATGAACCCTCCCTACCACTCCACCTCCCTTCGAGTCTGGAAACCAATTACATTCCAGGGAGGCAGAGATCTGGTGACAAAGGAATTGTTTCAGCTTTCAGACTTGAATCTATTTTACAACCTGCTTATAAAATTCTGCAGGTTGATCTAAGGGTGGAAAGGCTGATGCTGTCAGATGCTACATGATACAATTAAAGGGACATTCAGACCTCTCTGAGCCCTCCCCTTCCTTCTGGCACCCAAAGGCATGGGTCTTTCCTTGCAGCTGTGTAGTCTCCTCATTACTTTTTATGCTCAGCACATGGATTTGTGCTGCCAGGTGTCAGACCCAGTGAATCAGCAAGGTAAAATGGCCAGGCCAAGACAGTATCAGCCACCAAGAGCAGAAGCAGGGCTCACGCACCAACAGCCAGGCAGCGGGAGCATGCAGAACCAGTGAGATGCTAAAATGTGTTGTTCCAAAGAACACACACATCCCAGAACCCAATCAGAGAGAAGGACCCAGGGACATCATTTCACAGGCTGTTTCTGCTTCTGGTATTCTTTCTTGTTTCTTCTCATGCTTAATCACTTGAGGGTTTAGAGGAAGGCTATGAGAATGGGTCTATTCCTTGTAATATTTCTCACTGATTTGGAATAGAAAAGCTAGTTCATACCATAATATTTTGCCTGATGCAAACTTATTTAAACATAGACAAGAGTAAAGAGATAAGTCATTAAATTCAGGCCAAATCCTAAAGTATGGGTCTTACTCAACTAGTCAATTATACAGTCTACATCAAGAAAAATGGCTTATGTCAATAGCAATCAAATTTTAAAGTAGAAAAACTTTTGACAGTACCATTTTTAATATATTTTAGACTTCAAAATTAATAATTATTTGAGCTACATAGCTAAACATAACCAGAGACATTTATGAAGAGATGATAATAAGAACATTATATTTACAACAGCTAGCATTTATTAAGCACATACTGTGCTATGCTCCAGCCATATTGCTTAGAAGTTTATTTTTTATGAATGCTACCTCCAAATCTCTCTCATCTCCAAATGATTTTGTTTAAAATTTCATGCAATTTTATGAGGTAGTTATAATCATCCTCAGAAACATTTGTTAATTCAACAGATATTTATTGACCGCCTATTATGTTCCTGGCATGGTTCTAGGCCTTTGGGATCCAAAAAAGTTGAATAAGACATATACACCTCCTGTCCTGGTGTTTATAGTCAATCTTGTGGGGGGAAAAACACTAACTGCAAAATGATTCTGTTTGGAAGGATACAAAGTGGTGAGAAAGAGAATGATGACATGAAAGTCTTCAGATAGGATATACAAGGAAGGCTTCTCTTTCTATATGCTAAATTTGCCAGGTGAAAATAGGTATGAAGACTGTCCAAGGACAAGGTCTGAGATAGGCAAGATGTTGGCACATTTCAGAAGCTGAAAGAAGGTCCATGTGACTGGTGATGGTAAAGAGAAATTAGAGGTGAAGTTGAGGAGGTCCAGAGGAGCCAGGTTGCCTAGAGATATTCAGATCTCCTCTCTAAGTTGTCCTCTCCTCTTGGCACCTGATATGGAGCCCTTTGGGTTGTGGGGAGGGTTGAGATGAGGAATCTGAGACATGGAGGTGGTAAGTCTTTCTTCCAAGGCCACACAGCCTATAAGAACGAAAGCACCACAGAGCCAGATAGGGATCTCTCTGTTTCTCTCTCTCTCCTTCTCTCATCTAACATCTATCTATCTGTCTATCTTTCTATCATCTCTGTCTATCTATCTATCTATCTATCTATCTATCTATCTATCTATCTATCTATCTATCTAATCTATCTATCATCTATCATAATCTATCATATGTCTACATAAATACATATCTATATCTAACCAATACATATTTATCTCTATCTCTATATCATCTCTGTATCTATCCATCAGCTACTGTGTGCCAGGAATTCTAAGTTCAAAGTTTTCCTTCTCATGAATCTTCCTTCAGTAAGTGCAATTATGTAAACTAAATCAGGGAAAGGGGATGTGGAGTGAAAGAGGGCTCTTTTT
>NW_011888842.1:1687238-1689698 GCF_000151845.1 Pteropus vampyrus
CACTAACTGCAAAATGATTCTGTTTGGAAGGATACAAAGTGGTGAGAAAGAGAATGATGACATGAAAGTCTTCAGATAGGATATACAAGGAAGGCTTCTCTTTCTATATGCTAAATTTGCCAGGTGAAAATAGGTATGAAGACTATCCAAGGACAAGGTCTGAGATAGGCAAGATGTTGGCACATTTCAGAAGCTGAAAGAAGGTCCATGTGACTGGTGATGGTAAAGATTAATTAGAGGTGAAGTTGAGGAGGTCCAGAGGAGCCAGGTTGCCTAGGGATATTCAGATCTCCTCTCTAAGTTGTCCTCTCCTCTTGGCACCTGATATGGAGCCCTGTGGGTTGTGGGGAGGGTTGAGATGAGGAATCTGAGACATGGAGGTGGTAAGTCTTTCTTCCAAGGCCACACAGCCTATAAGAACGAAAGCACCGCAGAGCCAGATAGGGATCTCTCTGTTTCTCTCTCTCTCTCGTCTCTCATCTAACATCTATCTGTCTATCTTTCTATCTATCATCTATCTATCTATCTATCTATCTATCTATCTATCTATCTATCTATCTATCTAATCTATCATCTATCATAATCTATCATATGTCTACATAAATACATATCTATATCTAACCAATACATATTTATCTCTATCTTTATATCATCTCTATCTATCCATCAGCTACTGTGTGCCAGGAATTCTAAGTTCAAAGTTTTCCTTCTCATGAATCTTCCTTCAGTAAGTGCAATTATGTAAACTAAATCAGGGAAAGGGGATGTGGAGTGAAAGAGGGCTCTTTTTTATAAGGTACCTCAGACAGAGGATACCTCTTTGAGCAGAGGCATGAGCTAGTGAGGAAGTAGCCATCAACTTTGTGTTCTGCAGCTAAGAGAGGTTTGTAATTAGCATTTTCAAAATATAGGAAAATGTCATTATCCTCATGGGGCAGTTTGAAACACAACATAACTATTGTGTGTGTATGTCTGTGTACACATGTTTATTGGTCAAATTCTTTTCTAGATCAGAAGCAGCAAGAAAAATTCAGCCTAGATTGTGGGAGGATTTGGAGGCATCAGGTTAATAAAGTTTTGCCAGGTTTGGAGCATTATGAAGGCAGTATTCATGAAAAGAAAGGACTTTGCCAGATGAAAGTGTGTGTGTATTTGAGAAGTAGAAAAATGCAGTCTTTGGTGTCTATACGTTGGGAATGAATTTCACCTGGAGAGATCATTATGTCATTTTCAGAAAAACATTCTTTCAGCTCATTCAAGAGCAGACTTCCACCAAAAGGTGAGGGAGATTGATGAGCCTAGCAACAGCCTATAAGAATTCATGGGGAAGATCAAGTGTTGGAGTTCATTTACCGTTGGGTCTGGGCAATCGCATGGTATTCCTATAAAAGATTAAAGATTAAGCCATACTTCTTTCTCTTTGCATTTCTCTCTCTCTCTCTCTCTCTCTCTCTCTCTCTCTCTCTCATATATGTATGTATATGCATATATAAACATATGCATATACATATACACATATACACATATATGTGTATATGTGTATATGTGTATATACACATATACACATATATGTGTATATGTGTATATGCATATGTATATGTATTATATGTACATATATAATTTTTTCTTTTTTCAAACAGAATTTATGTTGTTTGAAAACATTTAATGCAGAGCAGAATTCTAAACATGGCCAGTATTAGCTGTTATAATACATGGTGAGTGGCAAAGCATCGTTTGTCATGTTGAGTCTTTGAAATGTCTAGACATGCATGAAAAACTAAAAGGCACGATTGTTCTTTTTTATGGTTGTCAAGTGGAATAAACTATTCAGGATTAAATTTGACAATTTACAGGTCAGTTCCAACCATTTGGGGCTTCTTTAGGGCTATAGCCAAGAGATTTCAGAGGGTACAAGGTGATTTATTGGGTCTTAAGCAATTATTATTCAGAGAAGTAAGATGATGTGCCTTTGACCTATTGTTCCAGAAATTGCTCATATATCTATCCATGCTTCTGTTCATCCGTTCAAAAGGCACTGGAATTTCGTGAATGCCACAGAGGAGAATAAGGCTTTACTTCTGTTTCCAAAAAGCTCACAGTCCAGTGACAAATAAGCAAATAGGGCCTTACACACACGCACAGAAAGTGGAGCAAAGGAAAGATGGTGGTAGGGATGAGATGTTTTGGCATCGGAGAAAAGGATCTCAAATAGGATTAGGGTGCTTGGGGATAATTTCTCAGAAACATCAATGACTGCTCATCCTTGAAGAAAAATATGTTGGAGCTATACAGACAGAGAAGGTGAGAAGAAATTTTCCAAGAAAAGGAAACCACATGAGCCTGTGCCTAGGCCCAGAGGAGCAGAAGAGTGAGACTCAGAGAACTACAGGAAGTTGTCACAGAGGGAGACCAGACTGCCTGCTGGGTCAGGTGCTGAGAATGGGCATAGAAGGGGAAAGA
>NW_011888842.1:1689748-1710110 GCF_000151845.1 Pteropus vampyrus
CAGAATTCTAAACATGGCCAGTATTAGCTGTTATAATACATGGTGAGTGGCAAAGCATCGTTTGTCATGTTGAGTCTTTGAAATGTCTAGACATGCATGAAAAACTAAAAGGCACAATTGTTCTTTTTTATGGTTGTCAAGTGGAATAAACTATTCAGGATTAAATTTGACAATTTACAGGTCAGTTCCAACCATTTGGGGCTTCTTTAGGGCTATAGCCAAGAGATTTCAGAGGGTACAAGGTGATTTATTGGGTCTTAAGCAATTATTATTCAGAGAAGTAAGATGATGTGCCTTTGACCTATTGTTCCAGAAATTGCTCATATATCTATCCATGCTTCTGTTCATCCGTTCAAAAGGCACTGGAATTTCGTGAATGCCACAGAGGAGAATAAGGCTTTACTTCTGTTTCCAAAAAGCTCACAGTCCAGTGACAAATAAGCAAATAGGGCCTTACACACACGCACAGAAAGTGGAGCAAAGGAAAGATGGTGGTAGGGATGAGATGTTTTGGCATCGGAGAAAAGGATCTCAAATAGGATTAGGGTGCTTGGGGATAATTTCTCATAAACATCAATGACTGCTCATCCTTGAAGAAAAATATGTTGGAGCTATACAGACAGAGAAGGTGAGAAGAAATTTTCCAAGAAAAGGAAACCACATGAGCCTGTGCCTAGGCCCAGAGGAGCAGAAGAGTGAGACTCAGAGAACTACAGGAAGTTGTCACAGAGGGAGACCAGACTGCCTGCTGGGTCAGGTGCTGAGAATGGGCATAGAAGGGGAAAGAATAGTCAACAATGAAGCCCAAAGTATTTAAAGGCAAGGTCATGAGAGGCCTGAGACCACTAAAGTGAACTTGAATTTGAGGAACCATGACCATATTTAAATTGAAAGTATCTGGCTGACATTTTATAAGTTGCATTGGCCGCTTATGGAATACTTATTATTTTGCGACAACTTCTTACAATGATTATCTCAGTACAGTGAGACCTAGAATAAATTATCACAGGTTATAAAGCACGAGGAAGCCACTTAATTCTGTATATGCTGGCCCTAATGATGCAAGCAGCCCTTTCATAGACCATTTCTAGATCAAATAACTCCACATAAAATCTTGCAAATAATTATAAAAGGGAAAAAACAAAACCTTCAAAAAAGGTCTTAATTGTATTCCCATGCTATGTGTAAATTTCTATTATATATAAGTTACTCTGGAAACATGGCTATGGGCTGACACTGTTTCTCATTCTTGAAGGGAATTTGTCTGTTTTGAGTCCTCAACAGTGCCTGGCACAGAGAAGATGCTCAGTAAACGTGTGACGAGTTGATTTGTTAATGACCCAGACCAATCTGTAGAAGAGTATATTTGAACACTTAGTGAATCACTTGTGTTAAATATGAGGAATACCAGTATTAACAGCAAAAAAGGTCAAAAGCAGCAATACAGAAACAGCTTAAGAGTTATCATTAACTGGGAATCTACTCTAAGCTAAGGCATTGTGTCAGGCTCTACACGCATCATCTGACTTGGTCCTCACCATCCCCTCACTGCTCAGTATTACAGACGGGAACACTGAGGTCGACTGAGTTTACTTAACACTCTCCAGGTCACGCAGATGAGGACTAGAAAAGCAGGACATGGACCGAAGACTACTTGGCAGCAAAGTCTATGCCTTCTCTTTCCGATTGCTGTTTCCATATATCTCAAGATGTTTTTTATGAAAGAAGAAGCACATTTGTTCCCCTGCTGCAGAGGAGAGAAAGTAGACCAGATCTCCCAGGCTGGGAAGGAAGAGGGCTTTGGCAGGACTTTATGACCACCATGGCTCTCAGAGGACAGAACTGAATCTTCTACAAGGCTGTGGTCACCTCTCCCTGGAGATGAGACCTTGTGAAAAGTAGACAACCATATCTCAGAGTATCCATAGAATAATTTCTATTCTGGCTCGCAGAATAAAAAAATATATTTACTTCTATCTTTATGATCGTGAGATATTCTTGTGATAATAACAACAGATCCTGACATCTGGATAATATTTCCCATTGGACAAAACACTTGCACAGAGCGTCTTATTTGGTCCCAAGTGGCTTCCTTTGTGGGATAAAGTGGCTGCTGCTCAGAGAAGCAGCATGACTTGCCCAAGGGTATACAGAGTAAATGGAAGACTTAGAAGACAAATAATTCCAAGTCCAGTGCTCTTTTCTCTATGCATATTGTCTTCTGCAATGGAGCGAAATCCAGGTCTTTGGGCAAGTATCACATAGAGAGAGTGGTCCCTTCTCATAGTGAGCATGGGCCATATGCTGAAGCTATTTCTGAGACAGTTATCTCTTTCTATGTGGATTAATATCCCTGAAGCCTGGACTCTCTTCTGGGAACAAAGCATCCTCAGGGTCTCCCCTAATTATCTTCATCAGTGTAATTTGTTGCTTCCTGTCCAACTGCCCCATTTCCATAGGCACTTTATACATCCAAAGATGCCAGAGTAATGATTCTTATTCCAATTGTTTCATGTCTAGGTTATTCTTCCTGACATCTGAGTCCAGGACGCAAGTCTAAGTCCCCCACTTACGCAGCTCGGATGGCTAACCCTTTCTCAGCCAGGAGCATGCTGACTCTTGACAGTGGAAAGTTTGCCTGTGTGCTAAGTGTAAACAGATGTCTCCAGCTGCTGGATTGTGTGGCCATATGAAACCAATCACCCACTCTGCACAAACATGTAACATCAGGACAAAGTCTTAAGGTGCAACCAACTCATTCTGGTTCCCATAAAAAAGTGAGTTAGGAGGGGGCGGGAGTGTGAGGAGACTGGTCAGAGCAGTCCGTCTAAGGGCAAAATTTGTATGGTTCAGTAGGATAAGAATAGTGAAACTGGGCCAAAGGAAGTGCTTCCTAAAGTTATGATAGACAATAGGGCTGATCCTGTGATATCATTCAAGCACTTTCAACTCTGCACGCTGGAGGCACGAAAGTTTGAGGGTAGGGGTGACTTCTTCATGATCTCATAGCAATCTAGTGGCTCAGTCAGGGCTTGATCAAAAATCAAAATATTCAGCCCAGTACTCATTCCATATGTAAGGCTGCCTATGCCACTGGTTTTCTGGTGGGCTGCTTCATGTGGCGTTTTCATGTTTCTTTTGTTTTGAATCCTTGTGGCTTTGAGGGTGGCTTCTCTAAACTGAGTAAATTTCCCTAAAGAATATAATAATTAATGCCATTTAATGAAGGTAGACAATAGGTCGGGCAGGATGTTTTATGTATTATATTATACTTAAAATTCACTCAAACCATGAAGTAGGCCTTTTCCTCTTCTTTGTCAAAGGAGAGGAAATAGATACTTGGAAATAGAAAGAATGTTGCTTGCTCAAGGTTACAGAGCTTCTGGGTGGCACATCCTAGATTCACACCAAGATAGGCTACAAGGCTTTGTGTAAAGGAATCAATAAAGTCACATTGAAGCATTTGATTGATTAGCAATGGAAGATGGCTGGGTGATCAGCATTTATTCACTTAAAAAATTTTTTTTGGTCACCTAATTGCCTAGTAGCACATGTGGCTTCAACGATGTATGTGACACTATTCTATCCTTCTGGGAAAATGGTCTAGTGGTGAAGTCTGAAATACAAACAAATTCTTCCTTTGTGTTGAAGCGATTGCTAAAGAGATAACTGATCAAGTGCAATTGGAATAGAGTAGAAGGGACCCATACACTTGCTCAATGGATAAGAGATGGTTTGTCAGAAAAAGTGACACATTGTTGTCAAATAAGCGAAGACAACATTCAAAGCAGAAGTTGACAATATGTATAGAGAGATGGAAATGACACCTTGTGAATACTTAAGGAAATAAAAATCATTAGATAATGCTGGTTTGTTAAAACAAATGGGAAGCTTAAAATAAGATATCAAATCATAGGTTATAAGGACCTTTAACATTTTGCTAAGGGGTTTAGAATTTTTCTCTGAGGTCAATGGAAACCATGGATAAGTTTTAAGCAAAGAGTAACATGATCGACATACTGTTTAGAATTAGGTTTGATTGCTAGTAACGGAAAACTCGAAATTAATACTGTTTTGAAAAGAAAAGAAATTTTGTTTTTCATATAAAAGTCTGGAGTTATGTAGTCTACGACTGCTGTAGTGGCTCTTCTCAGGAATTTAAGATCTTTCCAACCATCCCTATATGTGGCCTTTAAATTCATATGCCAAATTCATAGTCCAGGCCACAAGTTGAGAGCAGTGATAAAAATAAGAGACCAATGGGAAGTGTCTCTGTCTGCACAGGCTGCTGTAACAAAATACCAGAGATTAGGTACTTTCTAAACAACAAACATCTATTCCTCACAGTTCTGGAGGCTGGAAGTCTGAGATCAGGGTGCCAGCATGGTGGGGTTCTGGTGAGATCCTTCTTCTGGGTCGCAGACTGCCACCCTCTTGCTGCGTCCTCACATGGTGGAAGGGCTCGGGAGCTCTGTGGGGTCTCTTTTATAAGAACACTGATACCACTCATGAGAGCTCCACCCTCGTGACCTAATCACCTCCTCAAGGCCCCGCCTCCTAATACCATTGCACTGGGCATTGAGATCTCAGCATATGAATTTTGGGTGGACGCACACATTCACAACATAGCAGGAAGGCTTCTGCTCTCTCTTAAAGAAGAATCTCAGAAGTCTGCATAAGAGACTTCTGATTTTATCCCATTCATCAGAAATTAGTCACACATTCATATCCAGCTACTAAAAAATTTCATCTTTACATGAACAGCCATGGGCCCACATGAAAATCAGATTTTATGTGTCTCTACTAGAACTGGAGAATGGATATTTAGGAAAGTTAGCAATCTATGCCACAAGTAGATCTGAAATTTACAGATCACTTGAATATCCTTGTAGTAAATGGACAAGGAGATAGGGAGATAATTGAAGATGTGGGATTAAGGCTGCTGGCATCCATGGGTTTGGGAGATGCTCTCCTCACTCCCCTCCCCATCACTTAGGCTTTGTCCAGTTAAGAAAATTACTCTTACCTTTACTTCTCCACTACTGAGTCAGAGGTGGATATAAGTATCCTTCAGCAAATGCGTCATACTCAAGGTTGGGCAAACATGTCTGGAGAACGGACCACAATATGAACCTGGCCTGGACTGCATCCTTCACTGGCTTAAAACTCTGCTCATTGTACTTCTGACCTAAAGAGACGGATCAGATTTCTTATCCTGGTCATTTATAGAGCCAGGATAGAAGAGGAAGTTTCCATACATGTCATTCATGTTAGCAGAGTTAACATGTTTTGTCTTATAGATATTCACAGAGTATTGGTTAACACCACGTGCTTTAGCACCAAAAAAAATATGATTTCAAAACTCAGTTATGGTTCTCATCTCAGGCGGTCTGATGTCAGTCTGCCGTATTGCTTCCTCTCTGGCTCTTTGCTTACTTCTGTCCCTTTCCTAAACTCGCTGTCTTCAAGTAAGATGAGGGCAGTGGCCACAGCAGCCCTGATGAGTGTCCCTAGGAGGTGGTGGCAGAAGAATAGACTTAAAGACACAAGAATTTGGTCTTGGGCCCTGACTTCGCTCACCTGGCTGTCTATCTTTGTGCAGCCCCTTTAAGAATCAGCTTCTGTCCCAGCAAGTGGGCCTAGAGTCTCATGGAAGCAATAGCCCAATGTATGTCCAGTGTTGGCTCACACCGTCTTTGCCATCCCCAAGCCACCTTCCCTCATCTTGTCTCTCACTTTTTCTGCTGATGTCCTTATGCCTGCTCTCTTCCAGAGTCCTGTCCTCTCCAGTTTACTCACCACACACCACGCTATGTGCATTTATATCGTTGATCTTGTGATGATTTTTCCATATATATTTTAAATCTCTCCAAGCTTTTTCATGAGGCCTGCCAGTTAATTCTGACAAACCTACCAGAAAACTCATTGTCTTTGCAGCTTAGGTGGCAAAGCAATCTAACTTAAATACTATTTATTGTCTCATGGATCTCCTTTACCGCCGGCACACTTAGGGCCAAGTGACTGGCAGGGTGAGGGAAGCTTCTCACCCCTGTTTTCTGTTGGGAGCCTTGGACATGAAGATACTGGACTCCTGGGGGAAGAAAACTCTGTTTTCTTCAAAAATATAAAGCAGGAGTCTGAAATGAGAAGCCCTGCTGATTCCTGGTCTAAAGTGGAATCATTCTTCTGCTCGTGGTTCTGGGGCTTTTTGCTTACAAAGTACAGGTCTCATGACCCATTTGAGAACATCACTGAGGATCCACAAGAAAGGACCAAATGAGTTTTAAAAAGCACCCCAGGATTCCTCTCCACTCTACCCCTACCCGATATAACAAAATAGACTCAAAGTAGCATTTGCTGAAGATAGCACCGTTTGCATAAAATTTCCATTGATACATCTGGTTTTCCTTTTGAAAAAGGCCTTCAAACCTCATAAAACCAAAGTCTTTTGAATCAAACCACAAATTCCTTATAGCTAACCTCAGCGAAACTCCCCACACACTCTGTGTATTTAGTCCCTCTAACTCCCATTCCTCTTTTCTCTCTGTCTTCATTAAGCTAGCTGGAGCCCAGCTCACAAAGATAAATCAAGTTGTTTTTTTTTTTTTAATGTTCACTTTATATTAATAAGAATTACGAGTCATTTTTCTGTCTTAGCCCTTTGATTTAGAATAACTATCACTTATTGAGCTCCAACAGTATGCCAAGTGCTTTACGTAGTATCCCATTTAATCCGACAACAATCTTGCAAGGCAGGTGGTATTTTTCAGTCTTTTTAGTGAGGAAAGAGAAACAAAGAGAAGTCAAATAATATGTTCATTGTCTTGCTCTGCTGAGCGGTGGGTTTAGTAACTCAAATCTAGTTCGACAACTCCCGCGCTCTCATTTCTCATGTCTTGTCTCTCTATGTAATAGATTCCTAAGACTTTGTTTTCAAATATAATTTGATATTTAAAATAACTCCTCATGTGCCTCTGGCAATCATTATTCCACTTATTGACTTCGTGGTGACAACGATTATTGTGATTACTAATAATAGCAGCTACTATTCTCTGAGTGTCATATTAATCACTTAACATCCCATAACTTCTTAAAACAATTTCTTGAGGCAAATATTATCATCACCATCTCATGGATTTGTAAACTGAAATGCAAAGAGGTTTGTTAATCTGTCCAAGGTCACTTGGCAATTAACTCATCAGAATGGCAGATTTAAGGAAAAGCAAGCCTATGTATATGCCAGAGGCTTTGAAACATTTTATGCAGTTAACTCATTCAGTCTTAACAATCTCGAAAGGGAAATAGCATTGCCATCTGCATTACACAAGTGAAGAAACAGAGGCACAGAGACATTTAGTGATTACTCAAGGCCACATTAGTAGTCAGTGGGGTCAAGGGCCAGAATGCAAATCAGTACAGCCCTGGGTCCTGTACAACTCATAGCTTGTAACCACACCTGCATGCTGCCTGCCTGACTGACTTCAGAACCTTTTTGCTCTGAACAGATGTTTATGGGAGTGAATTTAAAACTGTATTACTCATCCAGTTCTTTTAGTTTCTGGTGACCCTATTGTGTCAAAAAGACAGGGCTTGATGCATGCCATGTCAGTGGTGATTCTAGTTACTGAGATTGATCTGTACTGATGTCTGGGAGTTTGGACCAAATGTTAATGACCTACGAAGGTGACCTGCAAAAAATACACAGCTCTGTCAGGAAGATGGAGCTCTGCTAGGCAGGAAGGATCATCACAGACTGTGGCAGAGTTTTCCCCCACTGGGCTCTTTTATGAGCAGTGTTCATGGGCTCAGAGCTTATCTAGAGACTGAAACAAAATCACGATGGAATCTTCCGAAATATTGGAAAGAAGAAAAAGTCAGTGTGGGTGTGAATGGGGATATGGAGGAGGTTCAACTGGAAGATGGAACCTTGAATAGAACAAAGGGAGAATAGGTCGGCCAGTTTCCTTTTCAGGAATGAAGGACCAGGAATGGTAGAGAAAAACAGAGGGACTTTTTCTTTAACTGTAGACATAGAACTAGAGAAATCAATGTCCAGAAGAATCTCTGATGGCACATTGGGCTCTAGGTGGGTATCACCCTGTGCTTGATTCTTAAATTTTCTCCTACAATATCTCTGTGGCTATAGGGACATACATACAGCAAAGCCAAAAGTGGACTCCTGCACATTGGAAATTTCATTGAAGCCACACGGTTTTTGAATCAAATACCTGCCAGATTCGAATTCACATTTATGTTTGTTTTAATACGAAATGCTGGTTTAAATGCTGTTCGGTTAAATTTCTTAACTTACTTCAATTTTCAAGTAAAAGTGATGCCCGATGTTTATCATTAGATTTGAGTATTCCTGAGAACTGAGTTTTATATCGACATTCGAGAAGCATCTTCCTAGCTCAGATTTATGGGAAGGTACCCTCCAGCAATGCAGAGGCTAAGCGTAGAAAAGTTAGAAAGAAACTAATATTTATTTGTCACCTAAGTTGTATCAGGCACTGCGTGAAGTGTTATACATATACCATCTCATTTAGTAATCACAACACACATGCACAGCTGTTGTTATTAATCCCCATTTTACAGATGAAGAAACCAACCCAGAAGGTGAGCTAAACTGTACCAGATCACATGACTAGAACAGGCAGAAGCCAGAGGTTGAAACTAAGTCTGTTTGCCTTCAAAATATATAATTTTTCACCAAAACAGCAACAATGCCTCTCAGAGTAAACAGAGAATTGGCACTATTAATTTAAATCTATGAAGACAATTAGGTTAGGAGAGTCCCCCTTCACCAATGGTAAAACAAAAATGAAACGATATTCTAATTTGGGACATCAATTCTTTCAAGTCCCATGTTCTCATGCCCTCAGTTGATAGCTGACCTTCCAGGTAAGGAAGTAAGTTATTTATAAGGAAGACATTAATTTTAGTGAGCAAAGAGATCATATATCATGATTTGATATGCCATGCATTTTATTCATTACAAATATTTTATGGTAGGTTGAAAAAATGGCCCCAATTCTCTACTCATCCTGCATCCATTGTGATATGATGTTTGCAGCTCTTTTATCAAGAGATAGTTTATTTGTCCATGCTTCTATTCTGGGCTGCCCTCCTAACTTGATTCATCTAACAGAATGTGACAGAAGTTATAATGTGCCAGTTCTGAGTCTAAGCTGTAAGAAGCTTTGCGTGCTTCTGTCTCTCTCACTTACTCTTGCATCCCTGCCATGCCATGGGGACAAAATTGGGCCAGAGTGCAGGAGGAAGAGAGACACATGTGGACAGCCACACTCAGAAGCAGAGCTGCCTAACTAAACACAGCTAACCTCATTCTCATGGGGGAGCCCAGCAGAAACCAAAAGAGCCACCCAGCTATGCCTGCCTTAAATTGCTGACCCGAAGAATTGTGAGCTAAATAAATGGTTGTTGTTTTAAGCCACAGAGTTTTGGAACAGTTTGTTTTAAAGGAGCAGATAACTGGCATCCACTTAATGAAACACAACTGAGTGCCAACATTGTGGCATGGGATGGGGACAGAGAGGTGATTAACTTATGGTCCCTGTTCTGAGAGGCGTAGCCAGCAGATCAAATGAGAAGTCAGACAAGCAAACAAATAATCACAACCCAGCAAGTTCTATGACTAATCAGAGTAACCTGTGAAATCCTTTTAGTGGGAATAGTTCTATTTCCTCGGTTGAGAAGCCACCATCTAAGGAGCACACACTTCTCATAACCGTGTCATCCAAACCTCAGGCTGCATCAGCGGTCACTCGACAAGGAGCTCTGAGGATTACCCAATGCTATTTATATCTATTATAGGATCCCCAATTAAGCAACCTCAAATGGGAGCCAGGAATCTGGGGCCAGGACTTTTTTTGAAGGACTGTTTTAAAGGGATATTATCTTCTGTTTAAATATGGAATTGCTGGATATTTGGGAGGTACCAAGCAAAAATTTTAGTCCCTTGGACTTTCAATGATTGAAAATTTTCATAGAGCTATAGACGCCAGAAATCATGGACTTGTTGACTACCTCTGACTTTTCAGAGAGTTAACTAAGGCAGTGGCAGATAGATTAGTAAAGGGAAGATAAACCTGGGTTTGAATTCCAACTGAGGCATTCACTAGCTATCTGATCTTAAGCAGGTTCCAGAATCTGCATGAACTTCACTTTGCCCTAAGGTAGAGATAAAGATAACTACCTTATAAGATTATGATGACAACTAAATGTGCCTAGAACATAGCCGATGTTAATTCATTTTCCCATTTCTTTCATTCTTAACTCTCATTTGCTTTTCCCCCTCATTTTCTACTTTTTTCCACAGACCCAACCAGAGCCCCAATCTATGAAGCTTCATGAAACTGGGCCCTGATTCTTAGCAATATGAATGAGTTTGAAGGTTTCCCCAATGATATTTGTAAAAGCGCCTTTTGAAAGTGGCTTTCAATGATGGTTTCAGTAATAAAGTATATTCACGATTACGAAGCACCAAGACAAAAGGCCGAGTGAGACAAGTCTGTTTCAAGCAAACTCTGCATCGAATGCAAATGCACATATCAGCAGCCAGCCTGTCACTTTAGTCCACAGAAAGAATGGTGGTTTTGTGACATCCTTGGCACCAAAATGGAATATGTCTGAACTGGCTGGAGCGTTAAACATGACCAAAGACATAGCTAGATGGATCGTCCTAGAATTTTTTCTTCAAATGCAGCACATTCAATATTCTTACGCAAACCAGAGGGGAAGTGGGAGAATTCTTTCCTCTTCCTTTTCTTTGCATTTAACCTCAATCACATTACTCTTGGTTTCATTTTCCTTCTATAGAAGGAAAGACTAATAGAAAGCACATGTGAGAATTAAATAAAAGCAGAGCAGAGTAAAGGCTGAATCTGAAATATATAAATATAGATATAGGTATTTCGGGACCTGTTTACAGAGAAGGTGAATTGACAACATCTTGGATATACAGTTTTGTCACCTGTATGATGGGAAGAATTGCTCCCTTGGTTAGCACAGGGTTTCAGGGATGCTCCAAGATAATTGATGTGAAAAATAGTTGCCTCTCGATTAAAAGACTTTCTAGTCTCAAGACCTTTGCACTTACTGTCTCTCTGCCTGGAGATAGCTTCCTTTCCTTTAGAGATGTTTGTTGGTGCATCCTTCAATTTATTCTGGCCTCCACTCACTCAAAGGTTGCCTTCTTAGAGGAACTTTTCTCAATTTTCTTATCCAAAACAGCCATCCTATCATTCCCAATATCTTTATCTTGGTTAATTTTTTTTTTTTTTTTACTTTAAAGCATTTATCTGACATTGTATCATATATTTACATGTTAATTTGTGAATTGGCCATCTTTTGCAATAGAATACCAGCTTCATGAAGACAGAGGTTTTTATCTGTTTTCTTCACCTCTGTATCCCCAGTACCTAGAATAGTATCTGTCACATGGTAAGCACTCAAAACAAACATTTGTAAAATGAACAAGTTAGTGACAGCCAAGATTTGGAAGGAACCTAAATGGCCATCAACAGATGATTAGATAAAGAAGTTCATACATTCAATGGAATATTACTCGGTCATAAAAAAAAAATGAAATCCTACCATTTGCAATGACATGGATAGACCAGGAGGTTATTATGTTGAGTGAAATAAGTCAGACAGAGAAAGATAAATATCATATAATTTCACTCAGATGTGGAATCTAAGAAACAAAAGCAACGAACTAAATGAAAACAGACTCACAGATACAGAGGACTCTCTGGTGACTGCCAGAGGGGAGGCAGGTTGGGAGGCTGGGAGTAAAAGGTGAAGGGTGGAAAAAGTACAAATTAGTAGTTAAAAAATAGTCCTGGAGATGTAGAGCACAGTATAGGGAATATAGTCGATAGTATTGTAATGGCTGTGTGCAGTGCCAGATGGGTGCTAGAGTAATCGGGGGGATCATTTCACGAACTATATAAATGTCTAACCAATGTTCTGTATATCTGAAACTAATAAAAAAATAAGTTAATGAATGTGCAAGATTAATTTTACACTGAAAATTACAGGCTTAAGGAGGGCATTCTCTAACTGTTGGCAGAATTTATGAGTGTTCGTACTCTCGTGTGATTAGAATTGGGGAGTCGCGACTCCCCAGCAAGCCAGTGTCTCCCTCACTTAGCACCTCTGCAGATTGCGTAAGGAATGTCCAGACGCTTTCTCCTTCCAGCATGATGTAATGTGGAATGAGAAGACCTGCAGAACATGCTGCTCATAGACGAGACAGATGATCTCATCCCCTTCCTGGGCATTCCTAGGCTTTGCTGTTGAAAAAATAAATTAAAAAAATAAAAAAATAAAACCTATCGTGTTCAGTTCACAGGTGGTTGTTTCAACCCTCAGTCATTTGTTGGCAAAATACTGAAACTCATCTCTTAAATCCCTGGTGGCTGAGGGGAGGAAAGTTATGTTGGATATCGTCTGGTCTATCTCTTCAGCCAAGTGAAACAGATTTATCCTGAGAAACTGTAACATACAGGGGGAGAAATACATTTTAGCATCAGCCGCAGGAGACAGGCTGTGAGCAACTAACTGGGGGTGATGGGAGAACTCAAAAAACAAAGTAGGCGAAGTGTTTCATTGACACCAGAAGGCTGAAGTTATTCTTGGGATAGTTTCAAAGGTTTAGGGCCTGAAGAAAGAATGTACCCCATTTCTCTTACATGGCTCATTTTCATTTAAAAATTCTTTTGGTTTTGACATTTGCGCGTATATTAAAATGACCATAATTCTGATTTATGGATATTAATTGCTCTACAGTTTACGATACCTCCTAACATAAGGATCTTCACAAAAGCCCCGAAAGTGAGGGAAACAGAACTATCCCCATTTATAGCTGATGAGGGTGAGGATCCAGGGACAGCAAGTGGTGTTGGCCACAGTGCAGACACCTCCTTTATTCAGGCCACCATTCTTACTCCCTAAATTTTTATAACAGCCTCATAGTTGATGAACTATCTTCTGCTCTTGCTTCTCTCATTCATTTTCTTCAAGAGAAACCAGAGCAATTGTCCTATTATATATTTATTTACCATACTCAAATCACTCAGGCCTTCCTGACACATAGATAAATGCTTAACAGAATTCTAGACATGACTAACAGGTTCTGCTTGATCGATCTATTGGCTTTTTCTCCAAACTTATTTCTGTCTTTTTATTTTTCATTTGTTTATTCTATTCAAAGAGGAAAGAAATATTTCTTGAGAATAAAATCCACAGAGAAGAAAGTAGAGCTTGGGTCATAGGGGAGGTGGAATTCTGGTGACATTGTTTGAGTTGCTGAGTCCAGCTGTGCCCTAAATGCTGCGTGAATTATTAAGCCAATACATCCCCTCTTCTATTTTTTAAAAATTAAGGTCAAGTTGATTTGAGTTTACTATCATTTGCAATAAGATATTCCTGGATTTTTAGAAACTCAGAGTCAGGTGGGGAAAATTTGACACATGAACAGGTAAACACTCTAAAAAGAGATGGTTGGTATGAAATGGGTAAACATCAGGCACCTTTAATTAGCCTTGGAGAAGAAAAAGGGTCATGCAAGACTTCTCTGCAGGAGACAACGTCTGGTTTGAATCTTGAAGCGTGGAGCAGTTGACAGGATGTGCCTACCAACCACAGCATGGTAGAGAGGCATTCCAGAGACTGGGGAAAGCATGAGTCAAGGCATGGAATGAAACAGTTGATCAGGTTTGAGGAATTACAAGTAGTTCGGTATAACTTTGAGGGTGCACGAAGGGTGGAGTCAAGGAAAGAGAAGCTAGAGAGGGAGGCAGAGACCAGATCAGGAAGTGACTAGAAGTTTATTCTAACAAAAGAAACATTATCCTGGAAGTTCTGAGAGGACATTGAGAAATGATTACTCTACTTTAAAAATGAGCATTCTGATCCCCACCTACCCTAAAAGATCATGATGGTCTCTCAATAAAATGGCTGTGAAAATGATTTGAACCAGGTACAAATGAACTAATTATGCAATGGAAGAAAGAAAACTGGAATTTATTGGGCATCTCCTCGGTGGCAGGCTCTGGACAAGAGAGAGATGTAGGACAGGTAGAGAAGCTGAGGAGATGCATACGAGGGTTTGGTGGTCCCCTGAGTTTTTTGTTCCTGGCAGCAAGGACAGTAGTGGGCGTTTCTGTGGGAACCGGGAGTTATCCCTGAAGGGAGAAGTGGAAATACCGCTTGTGAACTTAGCCTATTTCACAACTGCCCAGAGCAGGGTTTGCTCCCTGCCCCTCTGTCCTGCCCTCTCACATTCCAGCAACATGATCTAAAAATGGCTATTCTGGTGCTTAAGTCCAAACAACTTCAGCAGTCAGAGCTTTGTTCTCAGAAACTCTCCCCCAAACCTCTCTTTCTGTCTTACTTCCTGTGCGTGTTACCTCTCCCCCACCAAACCCTGCTCATTACAGTCGAGCAAAGCCAAGAAAATGCCACAGCTATGGGCTTTCACATAGGCAAAGCCAGATCCAGGGTGGGGAGATGATTGGATTCTTGGGGGCTGTGTGGGCTGGAAAGCAGGGTTGTAATTGACAATGCACCGGAACAAGGGTTTGTTCTCTTGGGGTGACCTGTCCGTGAGACCAGGGACTCTCAAGCTACAATTTTGGCATCATTCTTCTGGGACCATTTACTATAGCCACTAAGTGTTGGACTGGCTCTGAGCTGATTTGCTTCTGCTATTTAGTGAGCTGGGATGGTGAATCTGAGCTCTGAGACATTGCAATACGGGTCTTTCCAAATAAAACAAGATAGGATTGTCGCAAGAAATGAAACAACATGCCTCTTCAATTTAGCGAATGACCTGGTTATACAGTTGACCCTTGAACAATGCAGGGGTTAGGGCTCTGACACTACGCTCCGCAGAAGTAAAACATCTGGTGAAAACTTTTGACTCCCCCAAAACTTAACTGTAGTCGTTCCTCCATATCTGCAGGGATTGGTTCCAGGCGTCCCTGCCGGATACCAAAATCTGAAGATGCTCAAGTCCCTTATACAGAACAACGCATATAGTTAGCCCTCCACATCTGCGGACTCTCAATTGCCAATGAAAAATATTGTTGGTTGAATCTGAAAACACGAAACCCAGGGATACAGATGGCCAACTGTATATTTATTGAAAAAAACTCTATGTGGACGTGGATCCACGTAGCTAAAACCCCTTGTTGTTCAAGGACCAACTGTAGTCAGAATTGTACATCACTCCCTCCATTTCTTAAGTGTGTTAAAGAATATGCCATGTGTTCATTATTCATTTAATTCATTTTTTACTCAATGATTATTGAGAACCTGCTCTCTGTCAGGTACTATGCTAAGATATGGGTAAGATAAATAAGATACCACCCTGCCTTCCACAAATGGCATCGAGCAGTGGCATTAACTTCCAGCTAGAGGCTAAAGGATTTCCCTTCCTTTCCTACTTTTGCACAAGACTGCATATGCCAACATATAAGGAAATGGCTTTTTGTCTACCAAGGGGACACCTTTTTCAAGTTCTGACAAGTCTTGTTTTATTTTTAATGGCAAAAATATTATTTGGGAAAATCCATTAATCCATTAAAATCAATGCAAACTTTGAATATGTAGAAAGGTCACCTGACCAAATGGTAAAGCAGGAGGCAAATATAGTTATTATATTTTGCATTTTTTCCTGAAGGACTGCATTGTGGTATTCAAGAATATACGTGTATCCATAATGAATTAAAAAAGAAAAAAGCGGTGTTCTATTGCTAGGTAAATCAATACTTCTGGTTTATGGATTAAAAAAGAACCAGAGCTCAAATGAATCAGATAAATACAAAGATGATGGGTTCTAGAAAGCTGTTAGATGACTTATGAAAGATGGATCTTAGTGTCAGGGATTTGAGTAAAAGAAGTTTATAAAAATTGAGAGTCGAAAGCAAAAGCAATGGTTAACCATCTTTAAAATTTTATGGCTATAATGGCAACTTAGTTGATAAACATTGTAGGTAGACATTATATTATTTCATCCACATATTGCTAATGTCTACATATATAACTTGGCCAAATAACTTGTATTTTTGAAACTTCTTGGAAAGATGAGGAACAAGCCCTACTGGATGCTGTCCCGTGCTTGGGCACCTGTGATAAGTGGCTGACAGAGGCATCGGTATCGATTTTCACAAAATACTTCCATCTCTGGGCCTCAGCCTCCTCGTCTGTGAAATGAAAGTGCCCTGCCTTCCTCCCTCATTTGGCACCAGGGCCCTCCTCAAGGCAGAAGGCTGTGGAAAGCCATACGTTTACACACTGGCTTTACTTTGTATTTCCCCCTGTTTTTTCCCAGCTTGTTGAGTTGGAAAGTCTTATTAAACAAACACATCTCCAAAATTTAACAATACCCCCTTCCCTAAGACTCCGAATGGGATAAGTGAATATTTCCTTTCTTCTATCTGTTATATAAATTTAGGTTTTATAAGGCATCTCAGGAGAAAGAAAATGATTGTCGACTTTCTGATAATCTTACCTCTTCCTTTGTGCCTTTCTTGCCCCCATCCAGATGGACCAGACCAGCAAGTGTTCTGTGAAGACCATAATGACATTTAAGGGAGAGGATGTGGGGGCCTTTATAGTCTTGAAGCAAATAAATTTTTTGCAAACTCACTTTTCTCTGAGTCCAGTTGATTTGACACATTAACTGTCCCCATGGGATGAATCATTGCATATGGTCCATAAAATCTCTTGAGATATTTCCTGTTGAATGGCCTTTGACACGTCTATGTTTATTTATTTTATCCCGGGAGCCTAAAAATATAGTTTAGCTATAGGTGGGCTCTTGCTAGCTATTGTCTTCATACAACTTGATTGGACACATGTCTAGAAAGGAGAGGAGGGAAATGATTTTATTTACTCTAATTAATGTAAAATCTTCAGAATAGAACTTTGGGCATTCTGGATTTAAGTATAGTGCATAGCTCCTGCTTTTCTCGAGAGGGAAAATAGTGTTTAATAGCTTTGCTTAAAGGTTTTTGCTTGTTCCAATCTTGTTGCTGTAGAGTCAAGCTAGCTCAATCTGTGTATATATAAAAGAATGAGAAACAGACTGGGAGAAAAATTGTGTCCTGGTCTCTACCCAAAACACCCTTTTATGCAAACGCCGAAAGCCTTTTTAAAGCTGCTTTGATTAACTGTCACATAGCTCCCCCCACACAGAGTAAGATGCTAGTTTGTGGCTTAGGATGACAGAAAGAGGAGCCGCGACTCTCACGGGACAGCTCGGCCACTCGAGTCTTCCAAACCCAAGAGACTTTGCATAAATCGGAGATGCCCTGGAAGGGAACCAGCAGCCTTTTGAGCTCTTTGCCCATCACTAATTCTGGCTCCAGGCTGACTCTGGCTCGGTGATGAAAGGGGCTAAAAGCAGTGAGTCTCGGCGAGCATTTTGGATGGGATCTATTCAGGCTGTACTTGCTTATCCAGCATTATGGGGTTTCCATGGCAATAGGCACATGTTTCAGTGTGTTACATGTGGAGAGGCTGTACCTTACATGTAATAAGTCTTCTCTTGTTAGGAAAATGTGATCTTGTGCCACTTCCTTCCTAGTTGTCTAAGTGTACTCTACAGTGCGTCAGTCTCCCCTTTGTGATATGCATGGAGAGAAATGCCCTAGGCCAGCGTCCAAGATCCTGAAACCACGGATCCCACTGGAGACACAGGAGAATGGAGTCTGCTCCAGAGACACTTGGCATGGTTGTGGCGGATCAGAAATTGAGGGCCCTTTCCTGCTCTCACTTGGCTCCTGGCCTTGGATGGGTATTGAGGGCCACGAGATGAAAAGATCATTTGCACATTGCCCATGGTGATTCTGTTCCAAGGAGTGCAGTTCGTGAGGCACTCTGGGACCAAGGAGAACTCCATGCATGAGCCTGGAATATTTGGCCTCTGTGATGTCTGTCTGTTGGTCATTTGGCAAACCTGAGAGCTGGTTTGCAAACAGTCCATGGGATCAGAGAATCATATGCAAAGGGAATCTAGATTAATATCATTATTGTAGGAGTAAATGTTTTCTCTCCTATTCTCCTGTTCCCAACCACCCAGTCCATAAAATGGAACCCTCTGTCATCTGAGAAGTTTCAGGGAGAAAGAATTGGTTCTTCTTTCTAGCCTCTTCACTTACTCATCCCCACCAGAAAAGGTGTCATTTGTCTGGTGGTGACAAGGGTCTGATTTCCATTCGTCCATATTTCTCTGTAGGATGGACCTGTATGTTAAAGATTGTGTGATATGTGAATGTCCTGGGTTCTCATGTGTCTTGGCACCTGTCTTCCATACTAGACTATAATTTTCACTTATTTATTCAGTTCAGAAATTTCATTTATGCATAGTTATATTTCGGGGTTTAAAAAATTGTAATTAGTAGCCCTTAAGACAGACCTGATCCATAGAAGCTTATTATTTTGTTTGTACAATGATTATGGAGTTTGATTTAGATATTAAACTTTAAGAATTGAGAAATTGTAAATAACATTCTGGATTTCCAAGTTAACTTACTGTAAGATCTGGCAGCCTGGGGTCTACGTGGCAATAATCAACAATAGATAGCTGACCTTGCTCCTCCAGATGGGGCTGTGTTCTCCGCTTTGTCAGAGTGCCTTCCATGTCCCCATTTCACACATTTAAAACATCTAACACTCTAGTGCAGAGGTTCCCCCACCCCCGCCACCCGGGTCACAGACCGGTATTGGTCTGTGGCCTGTTAGGAATGAGGTTGCACAAATACAGCTTCATCTGTATTTGCAGTCGCTCCCCAGCACTAGTATCACTGCCTTAGCTCCACCAGAGATCATCAGGCATTAGATTCTCATAGGAACACCGGTTCTGGTGCCAGAAAGGTTGGGGACCGCTGCTATAGAGAATCAGGCACACACCTCACATTGGTAGAGGTCACGCACTCAAAATGTACACTAGAGTCTATAAGGTTCATGCGTTAACATTGGAGTGACATGTGACCTGTTCTTTAGTGTGTGTCAGTAGGGTATGTGGGAAGGCAGGATATCTTTCACGGAGTGCTGGGTTAAGGCTTGCTCTGCAGGCCAACCTCTCATATCAGGGTGCTGAGGTCTAATTATAGTACCAACTGTCTAGGTTCTGCAGAGATGGCAGACAGGAGGGGGAGAGAAGCTTCACCTGGGAAGAGCAGAGAAAATGGTACTTGAAATGGGTTCTGAAGAGTGAATAGGATGTCACTAAGTAAAGAAGGTGAGGAACTTTCGGAAGGATCATCATTAGAAAATAAAAGGCAATTACAAAGCACATGAAACTTAAAAAGACTGTAAATACTTTGGTATGCATAAAATATAGGATAGGTGACAGAGACCTAGGAGAAATGAAGCAGGGACCAGCTAACAAAGGGGGCCCTGTGGTCAGTGGAAATCTACTGCAGGTTGATTTTTAATTAATTTGTAATTACATAAGTAATGTACAATTTGAAAGGTCAAAAACATTACTGATAAACTTTTTTTGACATTCATCTAATCCTTATGCCTTCTTTGTCTACCTAGAGCACCAGGGTTTCTCAGCCTTGGTACTATTTATATTTTGAGCTGGATGATCCTTTGCTGGAGGTGGCTATCCTGTGCATTGCGGGATGTTTAGCAGCAACCCAGGACTCTATCCACTAAATGCCAATAGCATCATCCTTCCTCCCAACAGTTTGATAAACCTCAGGGCAAAATTGCCCCCAGTTGAGAATCGGTGACCTAGCAGTAACCAGTGTCATGCATGTGCTGTAGAAACTCATGGACCTATTTCTTTCTATGCATTTAACTGTACACATATTTACCAGTAGAACATGTTCTATTTTTCTTTTTCACATATGTACTATTATGTTGTGCATCAATTTTTAACTTGTTTATTTCACATCTCTATGTGTTTGGGATATCTCAGCACGCTGTCAAGTTTTGGTTTTGTTTCATTTCTTTTTAATGGTATATATCACAGTTTATGTATCCATAATATCTGTTATTGGACTTTTAGGATTTTTTTTTTTTTACATTTTAAACAATTCTGCAATGAATGTCCTAATTCATATTTCCTCATGCACACAGAAGTCTGTACCAGGAATACAAGGCAGCCTCGCTGTTACTCATTTCCAAAATGACTAACCCACTAATTAGATTCTTTGTGCTTTTTAGAGAAATGCTTCTTTCCTATTGAAAACAACTGTAAAGGGAAAAGAAAAAGGAGGGTGAGGAAGAGAAGGGCAGAGGAGAGAGTGGGAGCCAGGCAAACAAAGACGGGTTTACCAGCTGCTCCACTGATTGGAACTGCAGTGTTGCCGAGCCATAA